>NC_081547.1:15495435-15506032 GCF_901000735.1 Corylus avellana
AAAAAAAAAAAAAAAAAACTACCCATTTGCCCTGACCCCAAAAATAAAAAACCACCAATTTTACTCTCATTTTGCTCGTGAGCATGCTCGTATAAGGCTCGACTCATATATTTTTTATTATGTAATAAATAACAATATATAGTCAATAATAACAAATATACTATATAACTTCTTTTTTATTTTTTATTTATATATATACACACATATAACAAATATACAATATATATGATATTATTATAGTCAAATATACAATATATACAATAATAAGAAATACACTATAATATAGTCAATAATAAGAAATATGCTATGATATCATTATATCATATGATATAATCATATGGTATAGGCAGGGATGGATCCAAAAAGTTTGATGGGGGGGACCGAGGTATAAATTCAAAATACATAAAGTAATGTATACAAAAAAAAAAAAAAAAAAACTCCAATTCAGTTTTAACAAAAAGATAAACATACGAAGAAAAAAATACATAGATAGTTGTGTCATAAAACATTTCAAATTTTAGCTCAAACAACTATCAAAATAGAACCCGTCGTGTTCGCATATCCCAAAAAACATCTATGATTGAATCTGTACTAAGTGTCGCAACAATTTCTTTTTCGATGTACAACATCAGAGAATCCGTCAGAAACTTATCTTCAATTTTGTTGCGAAGCCTAGTTTTGATGATATTCATAGCTGAAAACGCTCGTTCTGTAGTTGCGGTAGAAACGAGAAGAGTAAGCAGAAACACAACAACTCGAAAAACAAGTTGGTAGATGGTTGATTTTCCGGTTCTAACCAACCATTGACATAATTCGGAAATATTTAACAATCCTTGAAAACTTGAATCTTGAACTATATTATGCTCATAATGGTGAAGTTCTATTTCCAACTGTTCTTTTTCAAGATCGGTAAAGTCTTGCGGATAAAACTTATTTACCAACTGACAAATATCATTAATTCTAAAAGACTCACGCACAGCTCGAGGATCAAGTGTCGAGCCGAGGATAAGCAACTTCACTGCATGCTCACTAAACCGGCGATTTAATTCTTGCAATTGAGAATCTATTGCAGTACAAAAAATATCCACGCGATAATGATGCTCAATTGTAAAGTCAGCTTGTTGATTGTGAGCTCGATCTCTTCTCTCAACATAATCGGCATTCATATCTAGAACATCTATGTTGCATTTATTGCAAAACAACTTCACTTTGGTAAGTAAAACTTCCCATTTATCATCTCTATATTGTTGGATACACCTTTTAATGGATGAAACAAGATGCATGACACTTAAAATGTCTTGAGATTTGGATTGCAATGCTTGACATAGATGATCGGTGATCTGCATAGTTTCTTTCATGAGATGTAAAATAAATACAAATTCAAATGAAGTCATTACCTGATGAACTGAATCGGCTTCTGCTCGTTGGGAAGAAGAAGGGTCTGTTTGGCAAAGGCAATAGCCCAGACACTGTTCACCATTGACCTATTGACCGACTGCATCAGATTTTTCAACCTCAAAATTTGTCACCCTTTTGACCATATTGCCCCCCTTAGTTATTGAATTTTTTCCACAGAAAATCCCACACATATGCCCAGGCATCCCCCCCACCCGCGCGCTAGCTTCATGTCCATCATCTTTTCCCCATTGTTTCTTCTTGTTTCACACACATTTTTCTCCGCAACCAAAGAGAGCAGAAACCAAATATAGGCTTAGGTTCACCTACAGGAACTGTGAGGATGAAAACTAAACCTTCTACGAGAAGTGAAGTGAGTGCAGACTCGAGAAGGCGGCGCCGATAGAGAAACTTGGCGAAGCAAAAATTTGAAGAAACCGAAAGGGGGTGAGTGGGTATTGGTGAACATAGCAACCATGGTTGCTTCTTCAAGTACTCTGGCTTAAAGGAGGACCAAATGGGTTCCTTCCCCTCAGAGAAACTCGAAAAAGAAGGAATTTTGGGCAGTGGGTTTCATCACTCAGAGTCTCATCAGAAATGGGTTCTCAAAATTCACAACCAACAACCAAATATAGATATATATATATATAAATCAATTTTTGGGTTTGGTTTCAGAGGTTTATCCGTTCATTGGTGTTTATCAATATCGTTTTGGAGGTGGGGGGTGAAACGGGCTCACAAGGCTCGCAAGGGTCAGTTTGCTCAAGTCATGAAGGAGAAGACAGGGAGGAAAGAAAGTGAAGGAGCTGGAGGGTAATCGAGAGCGCTGAAAAACAAAAAGAAAGAAAGTGAAGGCTAATAGGGTAATTCTACATCAGGTTCATGATGGTTATTTTATTAAATGCACCTATACTGAGAATCTACAGTGTCTAGGCTAGGCCAACACCTTTGCCAAACACCACCGAAGTTCCCACATCAATGATTTTAACAATAACTTCACAAGCTGGACTATATATTTTGATCAAGTTAGAAATTGATCTCAAGTGAGAACTCCAACGTGTATCTCCAGGTCGTTGTAGCGTACTAATTTGATTAAGTCCCCTTCCACTCTCAATCTCATCAATTGCAATCATGTAAGCATTTTCAGCAGTTTGGGCAACCCGCAATTCTTCATACCGATTGCATGAGGCACAAACAAAATTGACAACAATATTTAATTTGGTAAAAAATTGATGAACAGAAATGACTTCTTTTGATGCCTCCACTAATGCCAATTGCAAACGATGTGCGAAACATTGAATGTAGTAGGCATATGGACAATCATTTGAAACCAAAGCTTGCAACCCATTCCACCCCCCTCCCATATTACTTGCGCCATTATATCCCTGCCCTCGAATATTTTGAATGTTTAGTTAATGTTTAGACAATACGGAATATATACCTTTTTTTAAGGTTAATGCCGCAGTATCAAAGACATGAACAAGTCCAAAAAAGCGTTCTCGCACAAAGCCATTCTTATCAACAAATCTTAAAACTATAGCCATTTGCTCCTTCATTGACTCATCACAAGCTTTATCAACAATTACGCAAAACTTTGTATCTGTTGTTCACAATTACCTACCTAAATTAATAGGCAAATAATTGTGTGTTTTACCCGCAAGTGCACGAGGTCAACACATCAGTATAGTGTGGAAATACGGAATCATTCCCACGAGGATTGCTGAATCTTGCTTAAAATCAATTCCAAAAGTAAACTAAAACAAAGATTGGATTAAGTTGATAATGATAAAAAGGTAGGGTTTTGATATCCACCGCTAATTATATTTAGCTAATATATCAATATGCCAATATTTTGATCATGTTATGAATATCTAATGTTTGTCAACCTAAGGGCATTGGTGTCTACTCCTTAAGCTATTGATTTTCCTAAGCAACGAATTAGGCATGGGTGTCTACTCTAATTCTTTTATTTCTTAAAGGATTTAGCATGGGTGTCTATTAAGTTGTTCTTTAAGGAAGCATAAAAATTGTGGAAATCGACAAACACATGAGGCCTAGGGCATGGGTGTCTATTCCCGGTTCCCCATGTTGATTAACCCAAGAATCCGGTGTGGATTACTTTTGTTACTTATGTTAAACCCAGGACTCGATCATCCAAATTGATCTAACTAACTAGTCCATACCACATGCACATGTTAATCAGGCACACACATATGAGGAATTCATGAAACTAGGTATTAATCAAGTTAGATATCATAACAAGATCATCACAAAGGCGCCAATATTGAAATATTAAACAAACATAACTAGGGCTTCAATCTAGCCCTACTAAATAAATTAGCTACACATAGAGTTGATGTTAAACATCTTCATAAAAGAAAAGAAAAGAAGAAACCCGAGACTTGAACTTCAAGAGCTCCTCCCCTTCTCCTTCCCAGGCATCTCAATTCTAGAGGCTTAAGGGTCTATTTATAGGTTTTAAAAGTCCTAGACAAAGTAATAAACCTAGGGATTTCGTAGGGATTTGAGCCCTATTACAATTGGGAGTTGGAAAACCCTAATATGGAAAGAGTGACACTTTAGCCGCCACTTGATGTGTCTCACGCGCATGGGTGCAATCGATCGCAGCCCGTGTGCGCTCGATCGCAGGTCTACAATCGATCCTTCTTCTAGCATGTGCTCGATCGCTCCTAGCCTGCTTTGTGCTGTGTTCTCTAAGGTATTGCGCTCGATCGCAGTGTCAGGGAGCTCCAATTTTCTCCATCTTCTCTCTTTGAGCCCAAATCACCTAGTTTTACTTCATTTTCTTCCAAAAGCCTGTAAAAATATGAAAAACGCAAAAATGAATTAAAATGACCTAATTAACTAAAACCAAAGGATTAAAACATTCAAGTTAAAGGCTAAAAATATGAATATTTCAGCACTTATCACACACCCAAACTTACATATTGCTAGTCTCTTACCAATACAAAACTGAAAACAGGAATGAGAAAAAAAACAGAAGACAAAAGATAAATTCATCTTTCGTGGGATGTACGATTGCATTTAGCGTATGCAACAAGCCTTTTAAACCACTAGGAATTCCCTAGTGGACGAGTGAAGTCTCGTGAGGGTTTTCCAGTAATGTTACCCACAAACATCATGCATAGTTCATGTTATTCCAAAAAGTTAAGCATCACTTCAAGATCGTGATTTTCATTTATTAGTAAGCTTAAAAAGATGAACTCCATCTTCACAACGAATTGGAATCTAAAAGTGCAATTACTTACAAAGGACATGCTAAATCATCACAAGTTTGAAAATTTGTGTATAGTGAATTAGTACAAAATTATGAGGTTTCCAAATCTTTCCAATATGCAATGTCTCTTTATCTTAGACTTCAATGAAATTCCTATTAGAATGACACATGGGCATATTTTTTTTTTGGTCAGGTTGTGCAATGTTGGTTCCCTTAAGCTTTCTATTTGACCCTTGTAGCGAGTGTTAAGTCAATGACTCCCAAACCAGATGGTTTTAGGGCATTAGGTGAAGAGATACCCCTAAGAACCTACTAACTCAAGTCAAAAAGGCTACAAAACCAACTAACCATGACATTAATCAAATCCAAAATTTTCACCTTTTGATGTGAACACTCAATGCTTTGAGGTAAGAGGTCCAGTTACTTAGTGAAAAGCCATCAATGATCATTTATTTCACTTTTCCTTTTTTTTTTTTTTTTGCAAATATGCCAAAAGTGTCATCTAATAAGTCATCCAATTTCATCCAAGATGCAAAAACACACATATCAGACTTCATGTCATTCCTCACAAATTATGTGCTAATGTGCTTGTGTGCTCAGATCAAACATCTGATTTTTCAATTGTCCTAAACAAGTAACCAAACTAACAGATTCACTCATCATATCATATGTTCAAAATTTTAAGCTCATTGATGAATTCAAATCACAATTCTTTTAGATCAACCTAAAATTTAGGGCAAACATGAGCATGCAATTTTTTTTTTCCTTAAATAAACAAACAGCACACAAAACAAATAACAAGAAACTGGGACAAAGAAGTGTGTGTGAACATGTGTACCCATACCCCCAAACTTAATTGACATATTGTCCCCAATGTGTCTAAGTAAATGAAAGAGTGTACCCGAGAGCTGGTCGATATGATCTTGGAAAGTATGGCTCATAGCACACCCCCAAACTTGAAGTGAAGCACACTTGTCCCTGCAAAATACGAAAACACACAAACAAGTAAAAAGGAACAAAACTAAAACTAAATAAAAATTGAATAAAACAAAATAAAAAGATAATTATGGAGTGCTGCCCAAGTGCGCTCGATCACACACATAGTACGTTCGATCGCACTAACAGAGTGTGTTGAACCCACAAATGGAGACCTGCGCTCAATCACATACTGGGTACGATCGATCGCAGTAACAAAATGAAAAACATAACTAATTATAAAAAAAAAAAAAAAAACTAAAAACACCAAAATAAAATAAAAACACAACATAAAGTAAAACAATACAAAATAAAAGGATATAATGTGGGGTGCCTCCCATGAGCGCTAAGTTTTACATCTTCAGCCAGACGGCGGTCCCCTCTCAGTGTTGTCCAGAAGTAGACGCTCTAGATGGTGGTGCAGCATATTGGAGAGACTAAAGCCAAGTCTTGTGATGCCAAATCTTGATCTCTTGGTGCAAAGTTTGTTTCAATGTATGGCTTGACTCTGTGTCGATTGACTTTGAAGGATAGGTCGGTCTGGGGGTTGTGAACCTCCAAAGCTCCATGAGGAAATACTTGTGTGACAATGCAAGGCCCAGACCATCTTGACTTAAGCTTTCCAGGAAAGAGTTTCAATCTTGAGTTATAGATCAAAACCTTCTGTCCTACTTGAAACCCCTTCCTGACCAGTTGCTTGTCATGGTATGCTTTAGTTCTGTCCTGTAGAGCCTGGCACTCTCATATGCATCCTGCCTCAGTTCCTCCAGTTCATTTAGTTGGAGCTTCCTCTTGTCACCAGCTTGCCTCATATCGAAGTTAAACTTCTTGATGGCCCAATACGCTTTGTGTTCCAATTCCATTGGTAGATTACATGCTTTTCCAAAAACCAAACGATATGGAGACATATCGATAGGTGTCTTGTAAGCAGTCCTATAAGCCCATAGTGCATCATTTAAGTGTAGTGACCAATCCTTCCTATTGGGGTTCACTGTTCTTTCAAGGATACCTTTGATTTCTCTGTTGCTGATCTCCACTTGGCCATTGGTTTGGGGATGGTATGGAGTGCCAACCTTATGAGTGATGCCATACTTCTTCATCACAGAGGTAAAGGCATAGTTGTTAAAGTGGCTCCCCCCATCACTAATGATTGCCCTAGGTGTTCCAAATCGAGCAAAGATGTTTTCCTACAAAAACTTCACAACCACTTTGTGATCATTAGTCCTTCAGGGGACAACCTCGACCCATTTAGACACATGATCCACACCCACAAGAATATATACATAACCGAATGAGTTAGGAAATGGTCCCATGAAATCAATACCCCAAACATCGAAAAGCTCTACAACTAGAATATTTTGCAGTGGCATTTGATTTCTGGATGAGATGTTACCTATCCTTTGGCATTTATCACAAGAGCTGCAAAACAAAAAGGCATCCTTAAATACATTAGGCCAATAGAAACTAGATTGTAATACCTTAAGTGCTGTTCTCTTGGCCCCAAAGTGTCCTCCACAAGCAAACTGATGACAATGCTGCAGAATGCTCCAATGCTCTTCTTCTGAGACACACCTTCTGATGATTGGATCAATGCAGAATTTGAACAGATAGGGGTCATCCCAATGGTATTGTCTAGATATAGACATCAATCTCTTCCTTTCTTGACTAGACATACCTGGAGGAAAAACCTTGGCTGTTATATAATTCACAATGTCTGCATACCATGGAAGTTAGGCCTCAACTGCAAATAATTGCTCATCTGGAAATTGTTCATTCAATGGAAGCTCATTGCCTTCTTCCTCATGAAGTAGTCTGGATAGGTGATCTGCAACTACATTCTCACTGCCCTTCTTATCTATGATCTCAAGGTCAAACTCTTGCAGTAATAATACCCATCTGATCAATCTTGGCTTTGCATCCTTCTTAGCAAACAAATATCTCAAAGCTGCATGATCAGTGAATACAATGACCTTTGAGCCAATTAGGCATGATCTAAACTTCTCCAAAGCAAATATGACAGCTAATAATTCTTTCTTAATGGTTGAATAATTTAGCTGAGCATCATTCAATGTTCTAGAAGCATAATATACGGCATGAGGTACCTTATTGATTCTTTGACCCAAGACAGCTCCCACGGCAAAGTCATTGGCATTGTACATGAGCTCAAATGGTAGACTCCAATCAGGTGCCCTCATTATTGGTGCAGATGTGAGCAGCTTTTTCAGTTTGTTGAAGGTAGTCATGCATTCTGTAGTCCATTCAAACTTGCCCTCCTTCCCTAGCAATGCACAGAGAGGTCTAGAGATCTTGGAAAAATCCTTGATGAACCTTCTATAAAACCTGGCATGTCCAAGAAAACTCCTCACCCCCTTCACTGTTAGAGGCGGAGGAAGTTTGGAGATGATGTCAATCTTAGCCTTATCTACCTCAATGCCCTTTCTTGAATTAGAGTGACCCAATACAATGCCTTGTTGAACCATGAAATGACATTTTCCCAATTGAGCAATTGGTTGCATTCCTCACACCTCTTGAGGACACTGATGTGGTATTTTTGTGACCAAAAATATCAATTATAAAAATAAGCACTTGCAATAGGACGAATCCCGTAGGATAGGGCTATGTTGAGGGTGTCAAACCTTAAGGACTGCAGCGGTTTATTATCAAAATTTGAAAGATTAAAATTAACTTAATTAAAATGAGATTTGATTTGATTTGCTTAAAAACCAAAGTGCATGAAAATAAAAAGAGTAAATATATGAGAGAGAGAGAGTAGGGTATTGATTTCACCATGATCCGCACATCAATGGTTAACCATATTTAATTCTAGCAATTCATTCTATGCATGTTATAATTTAAACAAGAAAACATATGAAAATAATTTCATACAATCAACAAGATAGCATAACCCATGTTCGGTTCGCACAGATCGTCTACCTAAATTACACTAAACTAGGGGATAGTACGATCCGTCTTTCCTAGGTATAGTCTATCCAACCCTATTGATTGCATGCCAATTAAGAACCATTGTATGACCATCATTCTTATAATAACAGAAAATAAGAATGATTTGAGTTCAATAATAGTAAAATAATTTCTAAGACAAGATAAGAATTTTACTAATATTGAATTGGAATTAAAGAACAATTGCATTTAATATGAAGAACAGAAATCAATTATAGCAATCCTCAGAGTTATACAATCAACATGCATAAATTGAAAACTAGAAATTAAATACAATCAAACCATTGTGCTTGGAAAGGGTTACATCAATACCCCACAATTGGGTTTAGCCGCTCATGATCTTCTAAGCTTCACAGACAATTTACTGAAATTTTAACTCTAGAAAGCGGTGTGTATGTTTACAATGTTTAGAGCCCTATTTATAGGGATTAGGAAAACCCTAAAAACCCTAGAAATCCTCAAAAAATCAGAGGTCAGTCTCCCAGTCTAATTGGGAGACTAAAAACCAAATCCACGCTGGAAAAGGATTGCTACCGTGAAATACACGCCCGAGTGCCTCGATCCGAGGTTTTGTGCGCTCAAGCGCAGTGCGCTCGAGCTTAACTGTTGTGCGCATAAGCACATGCACGCGCTCGATCTCTACCCGCATACGCTTGAGCGTAGGTGCGCTCGATCTCAGGAGTGCTGCGCTCGATCCTAAATCCAGAATGCTTAGCTTTTTGCCCTTTTAAGCCCAATTTTCAATGGTTTGTCAAATAAGACCTGAAACACAAAAACAAAACAAAATCAAACAAATAACAATGCTAAGGAATTAACATATGTAAATTAAGGGGCTTGAATGTGCAACATTCGACGCTTATCACACCCCCAAACTTACATATTGCTAGTCCCTTAGCAATACAAAACAGAAAATAAACTGAAAAACAAAAAGATAAGTCCATCTTTCGTGGGATGTACGATTGCATTTAGCATATGCAACAAGTCTTTTAAACCCCTAGGAGTTCCCTAGAGGACGAGTGAAGTCTCGTGAGGGTTTTCCAGGAATGATACCCACAAACATTTTATAACCATGTAGTTCCCAAGAATGCAATATCATGACCATCATGGTTCTCAGTCATTAACAGGCTTAATAAAACAAACACTATCTTCACAATTTCAGGAAATTACAACTTAGCTTCAATCATGGCAATTATGAGATATTACAAAATTCAACTAGTGTATGTGAACTCAACACATAGTCATGGGATTTCAAAACTAATCTCAATCATGCATGGATTAATACTCAAAATTCATTAGACTCCCCATCAGATAAAACAACCAAGGCAAAAATTCCCTTTTTATTTTATTTTAATCATTTAATCACTTAGCTCCCTTAAGCTTTCTGATTGACCCATGTATCGAGTGTTAGGCTGATGACTCCCAAACCAGACGGTTTTGGGGCATTAGGTGTAAAGACATCACTAAGGACTTACTAGCTCGGGTCAAAAAGGCTACAAAGCTAAGCTACTCTTTTTTTTTTTTTTTTTTTAATTATCAATCAAACCAAACTTTTCACTTTTTGACGCGAACACTCACTGCTTAATGAGACAAGAGGTCCAATTACTTGGTGAAAAGTTTAAAATGATCAATTTATTTATTTATTTATTCTTTTTTATTATTATTTATTTTTTTTGTAAGAATTTATGCCAAGGTCGTTTTCCCAATAAGTTACCCAACTACATTCCAAATATTAAAACGAGACATTATTGATTCTAGATTTTATGCCCCACAGACAACATGCTAGTGTGCTTGTGAAAATCAAATTGAAACAAGTAATATTTCATGCTACCAATGAAAGTAACACAATTTTAATTCCTTAATCAAGTGATCATGTGTTTGTCATATTAAGCCCATCAATGAATTTCAAATCAAAACAAGAAAATTAATTGCATGCTCAGAACTAACATGTATGCCCACACCCCCAACTTAAAACACACAATGTCCTCAGTGTGTGGAAAAAACAGTAAAGCAGTGTAAGGGATAAAAGTA
>NC_081547.1:15506132-15509544 GCF_901000735.1 Corylus avellana
TAGACGGGATCCGTCAAATTGACGGATTCCACGTCTGTACCTGGCTCAAAGTTCTGGATGTAAGGCTTCAACCTTTGATCGCTGACCTTGTACAGAGTGCCATCCTTTGGGTCCCGCAATTCGACGGCACCATAGGGTGACACCGAGATGACTAGGAAGGGGCCGTCACATCTGGAGCTGAGCTTCCTAGGGAAAAGCTGGAGTGTGGAATTGAAAAGCCATACTTTCTGGTCCGGTACAAATGTCTTGGGCAAGATATCTTTGTCATGAAAAGCCTTAGTCTGCTCCTTATGAAGGCAAGCACTATCATATGCATCTCGCCGCAACTCCTCCAACTCTGTCAATTGAAGTTTCCGGTGGGGACCGGCTGCTTGCATGTCAAAATTGAACTGCTTAATTGCCCACAGAGCCTTGTGTTCTAATTCCACAGGGTGGTGACACACCTTGCCATATACCAGCCTATAGGTAGACATTCCAATGGGGGTTTTGTACACTGTACGGTAGGCCCATAATGCATCATTAAGGCACAAGGAACAATCCTTTCGGTTGGGCCTAATCGTTTTCTCCAGAATATGCTTAATCTCCCGATTAGAAACTTCCACTTGGCCACTTGTTTGAGGATGGTAGGGAGTGGCTACCTTATGTGTGACGAAGTACTTGAGAAGCAAGGTTTTGAAAAACAGATTGCAAGAGTGTCTACCTCCATCACTGATGATGGCCCGAGGAGTTCCAAATCTGCTGAAAATGTTGGCTTGAAGGAACTTCACCACAACCTTGTGATCATTGGTCTTTGTGGCAATGGCTTCTACCCACTTGGAGACATAATCCACTCCTACCAAAATGTACTCATATCCAAAAGATGGTGGGAAGGGTCCTATGAAGTTGATACCCCAAACATCAAAAATCTCGACAATGAGGATGGGGTTCAATGGCATCATGTCCCTCTGAGACATAGCTCCTAGGCGTTGACATCTTTGAACAAGGTGGGCCATGTGAATCTACATTGTAGAACCTTGGCTGCTGTCTTCTTGGCACTAAAATGTCCTCCACAAGCTAGAGAGTGACAGAATATGAGAATACTGGAAAATTCACTCTCAGGGACATAGCGTCAGATGATCTGATCAGCACAATACTTGAACAACTCCAGATCTTCCTAAAAATAGAATCGAACTTGCTTGAAGAAGCGGTCCTTATCTTGCTTAGACCAATGAGAAGGAATCCATCCTGTAGCTAGATAATTGACAATATCGACATACCATGGCGGATTTCGCGAGTGATTTCAAATAATTGCTCATCTGGGAAATAGTCATGAACAGGAACCGGCTGGGGTGTCTCCAATAAAAGTCGTGACAGATGGTCGGCAACAACATTCTCAATGCCCTTCTTGTCCCGAATCTCAATATCAAATTCTTGCAGAAGTAGTATCCAGCGGATCAATTGTGGCTTTGTTTCCTTCTTGGCCAGCAAATGTCGCAGAGCAGCATGATCAGAAAAAATGATAACTTTTGATCCCAAAAGATATGAGTGGAACTTATCCAGGACAAAGACCACGGCTAGCAATTCTTTCTCGGTAGTTGTGTAATTGACTTGAGCATCCATTAGAGTTTTGCTAGCATAGTAGATGACATGAGAAAGCTTCTCTACCCGTTGTCCCAATGCTGTACCTACAGTATAGTCAGATACATCACACATGATTTCAAAGGGCAAAGACCAGTCAGGAGGATGCAGGATTGGGGCAGAAGATAACAAAGACTGAAGCTTCTAGAATGCCTCGTGACTTGCTTCATCAAAGTGGAAAGGGGCGTCCTTAGTAAGCAAGTTACATAAGGGCCTTGAAATTTTACTGAAGTCCTTAATGAAGCGGCGATAGAAGCCTGCATGCCCTAGGAAGGAACGGATTTGCTTCACTGAAGTGGGCGGTGGTAAATGTTCAATGAGCTCAACTTTGGCCCGGTCCACCTCAATACCTCTTTTGGACACTATATGGCCCAAAACTATACCTTCTTACACCATGAAGTGGCTCTTCTCCCAACTTAAAATCAGATTAGTTTCATTACAACGTTGAAGCACAAGTGAAAGATTATGGAGACATTTATCAAAAGAAGATCCAAAAACAGAAAAATCATCCATAAATACCTCCAAAAATTTCTCCACCATGTCGGAGAAGATAGACATTATACATCTCTGGAATGTGGCAGGTGCATTGCATAAGCCGAAGGGCATGCGTCGGTAAGCAAAGGTGCTGAATGGACAGGTGAACGTCGTCTTCTCTTGGTCTTGGTGATCAACTGCAACCTGATCATACCCGGAATAGCCATCTAGGAAGCAATAGTAGCTTTGGCTAGCAAGACGCTCCAAAATTTGATCAATGAATGGGAGCCGAAAGTGATCCTTCCGGGTATGGGAATTGAGCTTCCTGTAGTCGATGCAAAAACGCTATCCTGTAGTTGTGCGTTATGGAACCAACTCTCTAGCAAAATTCTCAACAACGGTGATGCCGGATTTCTTTGGAACCACTTGAGTGGGGCTTACCCATTTGCTATCTGAGATAGGGTAGATGATGCCTGCATCAAGTAGCTTGACTACCTCTTTCATGTGGGGATTCAGCCAGCGTTGTGCCTCACGGGAAGGTCGAGCATCTTCTTCTAAATGGATCTGGTACATACAGATAGAGGGGTCGATGCCTTTTAAATCTGCCACGGTCTATCCAATGGCCTCTTTGTACTTCTTTAACATTACAAGCAGACTGTCTTCTTGGTCCTTTTGTAGGTCGAAAGCAATGATAACCGGCAGAGTGTTGTTAGATCCAAGAAATGCATACTTGAGCTTTGCTGGTAGGGGCTTCAACTCAAGCTTCGGTGGAGACAGTAGAGAAGGAACAGGAGAAGTGCTTGATGTCACAGGTAGGGGCTCCTTTACTACTCTCCATGGATGGAAATCTGCACTTGCGGCTGTTTCTAGCAAATCATGGACCTCTTTGATATACTGGTCGGTGTTGAATTCTTCAAAGTTGAAGTAATTCAAGCAGGCTTCCACTAGATCCTTTGTTAGGAGACTAGGTAGTGAATCTTCTACATATTCTTCAATGCTGTCCAAAAAGAAACACTCATTCTAATTAGGAGAATGCTGAAATGCAGTAAAGATATTCAATCGAACCTTCATATTGCCAAATGAGGTCTCCCTGACTCCAGTTCGACAATTGATACATGCATTCGCTGTGGCTAAGAAAGGACGCCCAAGGATGACAGGAACTAGCTTATCAGGATTGGGCATAGGCTCGATGTCAAGCACTATAAAGTCGACTAGGAAGAAAAATTTATCCACCTGGATGATCACATCTTCTACAATCCCTTTAGGCTTCTTAATCGAACGATTAGTTAGTTGCAGAATCACTGTGGTGGGCTTCAGCTCC
>NC_081547.1:15509779-15512601 GCF_901000735.1 Corylus avellana
ATGTAACATACATGCTCAAAGTGGTATGATATTGTCCGCTTTGAGCCAAGCCCGCACCGTTTTATTATTGGGTTTACCCCCCAAAAGGCCTCATTCCATTTAGAGAGAGTATATTTCATATAAACACATAATCTTTTCCATGCCCAAGCAATGTGGGACGTCACATTGAATATGTAAGTAAATTCACACCAGCTCCCAGATCTAAGAGGGCCTTATCAATTTCCTTTTTTCCGATGATACATGAAATTGTAGGAGCCCTAGGGTCCTTGAACTTCGAAGGAGTGTTGTGCCTAATCAGGGAACTCACTTGCTCAGTCAGAAGGACTTTCTTGGGGATGTTATTTCTAGTCTTCTTACTTTGAGTACACAAGTCTTTAAGGAACTTGGCATAGGCAGGCACTTGTGTGATGGCATCAAGAAGATGGAGGTTGATTTTCACCTGTTTGAACATCTCCATCATTCCTTGTATTTTCTCAACTTGTTTCCCTAAGTGGGACGGTGCCTTGAGACATTCTGGGAAGGGGGCCCATGGCTCATATGGAATCTCTGGAGTGGGAGCTACTGATGACGAAGCCTCATTGCTTACTTGCTTGCATTTATCATTCTGCAGATTCCGTGCAACCTCCGTGTGCTCATCCTTCTTCTCCTCCATATGATTATCAACTATTCTTCCATTTCTCAAGGTGGTGATGGCTTGAACTTGCTGATGGTATGAAGTGCCCTTATCTACCATGTAGTGCCCCTTAGGATTTACCACCAGCTAACTTGGAAGCTTTCCTTCGTCCCTTCTATTGAGGGTGTTGGCAAGTTGTCCGACTTAAGCTTCTAGCTTGGCAATGGATTGGGAGTGTGAGTTTACTATTTCCTCCTGAGATTTGACTGTCTGCTTTATCTCGCCCGCCAGCTCACTCATCATTTTGAGCACCCAATCCTCAAAATTAGAATATGCGGCCTGGAATTGCTGCTGTGGAGGCCGGTAAGTGGAATGAGGTTGTTAGGGCTGCCTGTTGGATTGAGCTTGATTGTGTGGCCTGGGGCTGAATTGCCCGAATTTGGATTCTTTCATGAGAAATTTGGATGATTTCTCCACCTGGAGTTGTAGGAATTGGAGTACGGATCATTACCTGGTCTGGAGAAAGCTGCATTAACCTGCTCATTAGCAATTTTAGTATAATTTCCAGTAACAGGGTAGTTATTTACATGATGCATAGGACTGGAATAGAATGAACATGGTTTAGGTGGTGTGTGCGTGTGAGCAGCATTAGGAGCAAAACTAGCAGTCATCCATTGGTTTAGCTTCTTGGTGATAGCCTCAATTACTTGGTTGGCCATGTTTGGGGAATGGCCTGCTTCATACAAACTCTCTGTCTTGAGTGCTTCAGGTGCTGGTGCCCTTCGTCTGGTGGAAACCTGTTGAAGAGAATTGTTACTCAAATTTTCAAACATAGCCCATGCTTAATCTTCACTTTTTAACATGAAAGTTCCCCCACATGATGCATCCACCATTTTTCTATTGGACTCGGTTAGGCCATCATAAAAATACTGTACTAGCTGCCATTTTGGGACAGCGTGGTGTGGACATGATCTAAGCAAGCTCTATAGCCTTTCCCAAGTCTCATGGAAATCTTCTCCCTCATATTGGGAGAAGGTAGTGATAGCTCTCCTAGTGTCATTGGTTATTCCTATGGGGTAATGCTTCTTAAGAAATTCTTGTTGCAATTGAGGCCAAGAAGTGATAGAGTTGGGTGTTAAGGATTGGAACCAATGTTTGGCTTTTTCCTTGAGGGAGAAAGGAAGAAGACGCATCCTTAAGGCATCCTCAATGAATCCGTTCATTTTAGTGGTATCACAAATTGCTTCGAAATCACTAAGGAAGTCATAAGGATTTTCAATGCTAAGCCCTAGGAATGAAGGTAAACTTTGTATAGTGCTTGGCATAATTTCATAATGGGTTGCCGTAATTTTCGATAGCCAGAGACATGTGGGAGTAGTGTAAGTGGTAGGAAGATAATGATCTTGCAAAGCTATGTGGTTACCGTCTCCCATGGTCTCAGTGGAACACTCTTCTAGCAAATTAGGGGTCCTTTGGGATCTAATTTGTCTAAGAGTGCGTTCAATTTCAAGGTCACAAGGAATTAATGGAAAAGACAAAGAACGGCGACCGAGCATAAACAAAACAGAAAATAAAGAAAAACTAGGCTAAAACAGAAAAGTAAAGCTCACAAACGGCCCTTAGATGCGCTCGAATTTTGGATGCAGGTTGTCGCAAGTGTGCTTGATTGCACGGCAGGGTGCGCTCTAGCATACTACCGCAGATTGGTGTGAGCACAGGAGGGGAAGGCTCGAGCGCTGCTGGCTTAATGCCTGCTGGAATGCGTCCGTGCGCTCAATCGCACACGACCTGCGCTCAATTGCAGTCACAGAGAAGGCAGCTTATGGACCTGTTTGCAAATTCTAAAAAATAAAAACAAAATAGAATTAAAATTAGCAATGGAAAACAAAAAATTAAATTACTAAGCTAAAATTAATCCGGACAATTTGACAATAAAACCGTTAAGCAATCCCCGGCAACGAAGCCAAAAAATTGATGTGGTATTTTTGTGACAAAAAATATCAATTATAAAAAGGGTTAAATACTTCAGACCCCCTTGGGTCATAGCTTTATTTTTTTCTCCTGAGGTTTCATTTTATCACAGGAGGTCCCTGTGGTTTTGATAATAGACCAAGTTAGTCCTTCGTTAGTTGACCGTTAGTTGACTTAATGGAATTCCACGTGGACCAATCAAATGTTGACACGTGGCACATACTTAAAAAATTTTTTT
>NC_081547.1:15512676-15512854 GCF_901000735.1 Corylus avellana
CCCCCTGAGGTTTCATTTTATCACAGGAGGTCCCTGTGGTTTTGATAATAGACCAAGTTAGTCCTTCGTTAGTTGACCGTTGGTTGACTTAATGGAATTCCACGTGGACCAATCAAATGTTGACACGTGGCACATACTTAAAAAAAAAATTTAATTAAAAAAAAAAGTGTTTTCTAAA
>NC_081547.1:15512874-15513034 GCF_901000735.1 Corylus avellana
AAAAAAAAAAAAAAAAAAAAAAAGAGAAGAAAAAAGATTGGCCACCCCTTTTGGCCATGGGGCTGGCCTAGCCAACCCATCTGGCCAGATGGGGGTGGCTCAGCCACCCCCTGGGCACCAAGGGGGTGGCCGAAACCACCCCCAGAACCCACTGGGGGTG
>NC_081547.1:15513140-15544395 GCF_901000735.1 Corylus avellana
TTTTTTTTTTTTTTTTAGAAAATACATTGTTTTTTATTTTTTATTTTTTTAAAAAAAATTAAGTATGTGCCACGTGTCAGCATTTGATTGGTCCACGTGGAATTCTATTAAGTCAACTAACGGTCAACTGATGGAGGACTAACTTGGTCTATTATCAAAATCACAGGGACCTCCTGTAATAAAAATGAAACCCCAGGGGAAAGAAAATAAAGTTGTGAAACCCTAGGGACAAATTTAGTATTTAACCCTTATAAAAATAACTACTCGCAATAGGACAAATCCCGTAGGATAGGGCTATGTTGAGGGTGTCAAACCTCAAGGACTGCAGGGGTTTATTATCAAAATTTGAAGGATTAAAATTAACTTAATTAAAAGGAGATTTGAATTGATTTGCTTAAAAACTAAAGTGCATGAAAATAAAAAGAATAAATATATGAGAGAGAGAGAGAGTAGGGTATTGATTTCACCACAATCCTCATATCAATGGTTAACCATATTTAATTCTAGCAATTCATTCTATGCATGTTATAATTTAAACAAGAAAACATATGAAATAATTTCTTACAATGAACGGAATAGCATAACCCATCTTTGGTTGGCACTGATCGTCTACCTAAATTATACTAAACTAGGGTGTAGTACGATTTGTATTTCCTTGGTATGGTCTATCTAACCCTATTGATTGCATGCCAATTAAGAACCATTGTATAACCATCGTTCTTATAATCACAGAAAATAAGAATGATTTGAGTTCAATAATAGTAAAATAATTTCTAAGACAAGATAAGAATTTTACTAATATTGAATTGGAATTAAAGAACAATTGCATTTAATATGAAGAACAAAAATCAATTGTAGCAATCCTCAGAGTTATACAATCAACATGCATAAATTGAAAAACTAGAAATTAAATACAATCAAACCATTGTATTTGGAAAGGGTTACATCAATACCCCACAATTGGGTTTAGCCGTTCATGATCTTCTAAGCTCCACAGACAATTTACTAAAATTTTAACTCTAGAAAGCGTTGTGTCTGTTTACAATGTTTAGAGCTAGGGATTAGGAAAACCCTAAAAACCCTAGAAACCCTCATAAAATCGGAGGTCAGTCTCCCAGTCCAATTGGGAGACTGAAAACCAAATCCACGCTGGAAAAGGATTGCTGCTGTGCAATACACGCCCGAGTGCGCTCAATTCAAAGTTTTGTGTGCTCGAGCCTAGTTGTTATGCGCACGAGCGCAGGCATGCGCTCGATCCCTGGCTGTAGACGCTCGAGCGCAGGTGAGCTCGAGCTCAAGAGTGGCTGCGCTCGAGCCTAGATCAGAATGGTCAGCTTTTTGTCCCTTTTAAGCCCAATTTTCAATGGTTTGTCAAATAAGTCCTGAAACACAAAAACAAAACAAATAACAATGTTAAGGAATTAACATATGTAAATTAAGAGGCTTGAATGTGCAACGTTCGACGCATATCAGACACTCTTCAGATGGTTGAGGCATTCATCAAAACTAGACCCATAGACACTAAAGTCATCCATAAATACATCAATGGTTTTCTTCACCATGTCTGAAAAAATGCTCATCATGCATCTTTGGAATGTGGCGGGGGCGTTGCATAGGCCAAATGGCATCCTTCTGTAGGCGAATGTGCCAAAAGGACATGTGAAGGTGGTCTTTTCTTGATCCTCTGGTGCTATTGCAATCTGATTAGAGCCACTATACCCATCCAAGAAACAATAGTGGCTATGTCTAGCTAACCTCTCTAGCATTTGGTCAATGAAGGGTAATGGAAAATGGTCTTTTCGGGTTACCTTGTTCAGTCTTCTGTAATCAATGCATACTCTCTACCCAGTGGTTACTCTTGTGGGTATCTGCTCATCATCTTCATTCTTCACCACTGTGATCCTGCTCTTTTTCGGCACTATTTGGACTGGACTGACCCATTTACTGTCTGAGATGGGATAGATGATGTCCACATCTAGTAATTTTAATACTTCTGCCTTGACTACCTCCTTCTTGTGTGGGTTGAGTCTTCTTTGTGCATCCCTAGTTGGCTTGGCTTCATCTTCAAGAAAAATTTGATGCATGCATTTGGCTGGACTTATTCATTTGATGTCAGCAATGGTCCACCCTAAAGCAGTTTTATGCTTTCTAAGAACTCTCAGCAACTTTTCTTCTTCGTCACAGCTCAGATTTGCTGCAATTTTGATTGGTAGTGTCTTGTTGTCTCCTAAGTAGGCATATGTTAGGTGTTCTGGCAATTGCTTCAATTCTAGCTTGGGTGCCTGGACAATAGAAGGAACAAGAGAGGTATTAGTAGGCTCAAGAATCTCAAAGGGAGAGGTATACTTACTTGAGTGTTTTGGAGAGGCCTTAAGATGATGCACTATTTCAATAATGTCATCAGTAACATCTTTAGGTTTTGGCTGAATGTCCTGCCATGTGAAACTATGGGTGAGGGTGGCCCCCACTGGATCTTTATGTTGGTCTTCCAAAACTGTCTCACTAACATCTTGGATTATACAAATATCAAAACATTCTAAATCTTCTTGAGGTAATTTCAATGCATCCAATATTTTGAACTCTATCGTCTCACCATTTACCTTCATGCTCACAATACCCTTTTTCACACCTATTGTAGTATCTGTAGTTCTCATAAAGGGTCTTCCTAAGATAATAGGTAAAGGCGATGGCAGAGGAGATTCTTCCACATCTAATACAATGAAATCAGCAGGTAGAATAAATGTCCCTACCTTTACCAGAACATCCTCAAGTATACCTCTTGGTCGTTTGATGCTTCTGTCAGCCAATTGCCAAGGTGATCGAGGTTGGTTGAAGCTCCTCTAATCCCAGCTTTTTATATACAGTGTACGACATCAAATTCACCTCTGCTCCTAGATCCAGTAGTGCCTTTTCAAAAGGGTGGTCTCCTATCTTGCAAGGAATGGTAAAACTACCTGGATCTGTTAGCTTTGGTGATAATTTTCTTAACAAGACTACACTTACCTCTTCTGTTAAGGCCATTGTCTCATACTCCTGAAACTTCCTTTTGTTAGTGCAACAATCCTTTAAAAGTTTAGCATATGAAGGAATCTGTTTAATTGCATCTAATAAAGGAATGCTGATTTCTACTTTCCTTAAGGTCTCAAAGATATCCATGAGTTGCTTTTCTTTCTTTGGTTTGACTAACCTTTGAGGAAAGGGGGGTACATTTACCTTCTCCAGTTTGTTTACCTTAGAAGTTGATGGTCCTTCTGGAGTTGCTTGAGGTGGCTCTTAAGTTCCAATGACCTTGCCATTCCTAAGAATAGTGACTGCTTTCAGCTGCTGATGACCCCTAGATTGGGTATTGTCTGGGCTAGCAATTCTCCCTGCTTTCCTTCACTCAGCTCCTTTTCCATTTGCCCCACTTGCACTTCCACTCTCTGAATGGCTTGATCAGTCTTTGTATTGAATTGTTTTTGATCTGCCGTGAATTGCTGTTGTGATGTCATGAACTGCTATTGAGAAGTCATGAATTGTTGTTGAGAAGCCACCAAGGTGTGTATCATATTCTCCAGTTGGTTCAGTTTTGACTCTTGAGTTGGCTGGCTTGCTTGTTGGGAACCTTTTTGTCCTTGATTGTTACTCCATGATAAATCAGGGTGGTTTTGGCGTCCTGGCTTATATGTGTTGGAGTATGAATTGCTCTCGTAAGGGTAGTTGCTTTGTCCCACATAGTGCGCTTGCTCCTGATCTGCAGATGAATATAAAGGGCAAGTTTTAGTAGTATGACTTACTTAAGAACATATGGCACATACCTGGAATTGGGTGACTGGCTAATTGGGATAGATGCTCTGAGTAGTCATGGCGTTTGCAAGCATAAGGAATGCCTTCTGCATAGCAGCCATCTGATTTTGCATTCCGCTATTTTCTTCATTCCTGCCTTTGCTCCTTACACCATGCCTCCTTTTGGATGGAAATTGTTGAGTGTGTTCACTCAACCTCTCAAAGATCCCTATGGCTTCCTCACTGCTCTTCTCCATCAGCATACCTCCACAAGCTGTATCAACCATCCCTTTGTTAGTATCATCTAAACCTTCATAGAAAATTTGTACCTGATCATCTTGAAGGATGTTGTGGTGTGGGCACTTTAAAAGCAAGGAATTGAAGTGATCCCAGGCCTCAAAGAACAAATCTCCGTCTCTCGGTTGGAACATTTAAAGTTCCCTTTTAAGTTGTTTTGTCTTTTGGGCTGGGTAAAACCTCTTCAGAAACTTGGTGGTCAATTCTTCCCAAGTATGGATAGAATTTGCAAGCAAGAAATTGTACCATAGTTTAGCATTATCTTTCAAGGAAAAAGGAAAGAGGACTAGCCTCAGTCTCTCTGGAGTTAGGCCTTGGACATGCTGCAACTTGCATAAGTCAAAGAATTCCTCAAGATTCAAGTTGGGATCCTTAGTAGCTGTGCCTCTGAAGTGAGTCAATGCATTGAGGATTTGGGGAGAGATATAATAGCTGCCATCCACCTCTGGTTGAGATGCTATGCAAGAGGGTTGATGGAGGTTTGCTGGAACATATGTCTACTTCATTGGTGTCCTCACTCGTGGTGAATTTGCCTCTAATGGTCTTGGCCCAATTGGATTCTCTTGCAAATCTTCCATCTCAATTTCTTCTTCTTCTTCTTTGTCTCTAGGTTGTTGTCGAATTGTCCGCTCAATTTCAGGATCGAGTGGTAGAACGGTTGAGGCTTGAGATCGACGACCTTGCATTAACTGAATTACTTCTTCAGTTAGGCAGCTTCAGTACTGCCGGTCCGGATGCTCCCTGGAACTGTGCTTGATCGCAAGTTGGTGCGTTCGATCGCACTTTGCTAACGAATGATCGCAATCACAGAATGCCAATCCGCAACCTAAAACAGAAAATAGACAAATTATGGATAACAAAAAAATAATTTTTATTTTTTTGCTAACAACTAAATTAAAAATTGAAAATTAAAATAACAAAACTAAAGGAAAATAATTTTAAACAAAATTCGCCGCAATCCCCGGCAACTGCGCCAAAAACGTATTGTTCATAATTACCTACCTAAATTAATAGACAAATAATTGTGTGTTTTACCCACAAGTGCACGAGGTCAACACAGCAGTATAGTGTGCAAATACAGAATCATTCCCACGAGGATTGTAGAATCTTGCTTAAAATCAATTCCAAAAGTAAACTAAAACAAAGATTGGGTTAAGTTGATAATGATAAAAAGGTAAGGCTTTGATTTTCACCGCGAATTATATTTAGCTAATATATCAATATGTCAATGTTTTGATTATGTTATGAATATCTAATGTTTGTCAACCTAAGGGCATTGGTGTCTACTCCTTAAGCTATTGATTTCCCTAAGCAACGAATTAGGCATGGGTGTCTACTCTAATTCTTTTCTTTCTTAAAGGATTTAGCATGGGTGTCTACTGAGTTGTTCTTTAAGAAAGCTTAAAAACTGTGGAAATCGACAAATACATGAGGCCTAGGGCATGGGTGTCTACTCCCGGTTCCCCATGTTGATTAACCCAAGAACCGGGTGTGGATTACGTTTGTTACTTATGTTAAACCCAGGACTCGGTCATCCAAATTGATCTCACTAACTAGTCCATACCATATGCACATGTTGATCAGGCACACACATATGAGAAATTCATGAAACTAGGTATTAATCAAGTTAAATATCATAACAAGATCATCACAAAGGCGCCAATATTGAAATATTAAATAAACATAACTAGGGCTTCAATCTAGCCCTACTAAATAAATTAGCTACACATAGAGTTGATGTTAAACATCTTCATAAAAGAAAAGAAAAGAAAAAAATAAACTCGAGACTTGAACTTCAAGAGCTCCTCTTCTTCTCCTTCCCAGGCATCTCAATTCTAGAGGCTTAGGGTCTATTTATAGGTTTTAGAAGTCCTAGACAAAGTAGTAAACCTAGGGATTTCGTAGGGTTTTGAGACCTATTACAATTGGGAGTTGGAAAACCCTAATATGGAAAGAGTGACACTTTAGCCGCCACTTGATGTGTCTCATGCACATAGGTGCGATTGATCGCAGCCCGTGTTCGCTAGATCGCAGGTCTGCGATCGATCCTTCTTCTGGCATGTGCTCGATCGCTCATAGCCTGCTTTGTGCTGTGTCCTCTCGGGTATTGCGCTCGATCGCAGTGTCAGGGAGCTCCAATTTTCTCCATCTTCTCTCTTTGAGCCCAAATCACCTAGTTTTATTTCATTTTCTTCCAAAAGCCTGTAAAAGTATGAAAAACACAAAAATGAATTAAAATGACCTAATTAACTAAAACCAAAGGATTAAAACATGCAAGTTAAGGGCTGAAAATATGAATATTTCAGCACTTATCAGCATCACCAATTTCATTACGAATTACTTCCTTTACTTTGGTTGAAAAAACATGTCAAATTTGTTTTTGTATCGTTGGTGATGTGTAAGTGGCATTTTTGGGAGCTTTAGCGATCACTTCAGCAAGCTGTTCATTATATGAAATCATCAAACCCAATATCTCAAGAAAATTTTCACGATTTGTAAAACTCACACTTTCATCCCGACCTCTAAAAGCAACACCTTGAAATGCAAGCACTCGAACAACATCAATTGAGGCTTTTAACTATAGTCGATTATTTGCAATTTGTTCATAAGTGAGCTTTTCAAACACATTCTGTATATGTTGAGATTGGTTCTTCAAATCTTCATATGACTTCTCTGCAAATCTGTGAAATGAAGTATGATCTTTTCCTATATGATTGAGAAAAGCACAATCTTTTCCAGTTCTAACTTTCTTCCAATTCCTGAATCCATCTATAGTGAATACACGTTGTGTAAAATGCCCAGATGGCTTATTAAAGAGAAAACAAGATAGACAAAAGGCTGCATCTTTCTCACGTGAATATTCAAGCCATGAAGGAAATAGATTGTACCACGAAGGTTAAAAGCTACGAAGATGACTTTCTTTTCCAGATTTCAGGTAATTTGAAATCAGAGGTTGGGACGGTCCAGCATTAATGTAAGCTCTTCAAATTTCATCTCGGTGATTAACATCATATTCCCATATCTGACGACGCAATTCAGGATCAAACTCCAATGAACTAATATTAAATTCATTGCCATCAACTCTTCGAAGTCTTTTAGAAGAATTTTCTGAAATTGGGATATCAGAAGCTGGCGATGATGTATCACCAATGTTGACATTTGAAGTTTGTGCATTTGAATTTTGTGCATTTTTTCGTTTGAAAAAGTCAAGTATTGTATTTGACTTTTCCATCATCTACAAACAAAATCGAGAGAAAGCACAAATGAATCATTGGATGGGGTCCATGGGGAAGTAAATCATTCGAGGAATAATTAACCTCATCAAACAAATATACGCATGTGTTACATTATTACATTTACATACATACGTAACATACATAAAGAAAAAAAAAAAAAAAACAAACACAAAAAAGTCGTCCCCGAAGAAAGATTCAAACAAAGCAAGTTGATTATCATATGGGTTGAGAAGTTTAATGTACCCACTACCCAGTGCTACCCACTACCAATGAGAATTGGATGATAATAACAATAATAACTTGTGCATGCATCAAAGAGTTGTTTATATGTTTGAGCCCCGACAGCATTCTTTTAAATTTCTCTGCTCAATAAAACAAAATAATTCACAAATCTTCACAATTTCTTACTTTTAAATTATAATCCCACGATTATATAACGAAATTTAAAAGAAAATTGTATGAATTTTAGCTCCCGCAGCAGTGCTCTCTCTCAATTCGAAACTCTCTCTCTCAAATTCTCAATCTCTACATCTCCCTCTCTCACTGGCGATCTCTCTCTCTGACTCTCTCAAATTCTCACTGTGTGTGATTCCGACTGCCATGAAGGAAAGGAGTTAAGGCCTAAGGGGACTAGGGGACGAAAGTCACGAAACTGAGGAAGAGAAGGAGAGAAGGGGTAATCGGGAGAAGACCTAAAATTGTGTTTGGGAATTGGGACTGCCTATTTTTTTTTGGGGGGGGGACCCAATCTTTTTCTTTGTTTTTGGTGGGGGAATCTGTGATATATAAGAGTGTTGAGTATATATTTTTTTCTTCAACCTAAATTTTTTTTACGAAATGCGGAGGGGGGGGGGGCACTGGCCTCTCTGGTATAGGCTATTGTGACATTTAATTAAAGTATTATCATTAGATACTTTATACTTAAGAAACGTATATCACATATCAAATGATTTTAGATCTAAGATAATATTAATATAAATTGTATTTACATTGAGAAAGAGGAAGAGTGTTCGGCGTGTATAGTTGCTCAAGTGATTTCTAATGTGAAAAAAAAAAAAAAACATTTATTCAAGAATAAAAAATAAAAAATAAAAAAAATGTTGAGACTAATGTTGAGAATAAAAATACATTTTTGTTCAAGAATACATTTACTTGGTCAAGTTAAACCATTTTGTGACTAATGTTGAGAATAAATACATTTATTCAATGCTTAATGAATCCCATGCTCCAACAGGCAACCACCCAAGCAAATCAAAATGCTTGAAAGTCAGTGGCAGCAAGGATGGGCTAGACCATTGCAAAGTACAACTCCGCAGACGTGGAAATATTGTTGGTGAAATGGTGTGATCCCGCTTAACAAGTAGGTCACTTTAAACTATTTGTGTTTCGTTAATTGTAATTGTTCAATGGCTTAGCTATTAATATCGTCAACATGTTGTGTTCATAGGATTATTGTGTGTACATGAAAGACATACGAGCACAGAATCAAACACCACACTACACCGGCTCGAAGAGCTTTGCAAGGGTGGCACATGAGGACGTACTACTCTAATTTACCATAACTATATATATGTCATATATTGTGTAGTATATATACGAAAGTTTCATTGATAGTTTGAACTTATTATAGGTAATTACTTTAGGCAAGGCTCTAATGCGAGTGAAGGCTTACATCAAGACCCATACAAAGAAAGATGGTAGCTGCTCAAATCCGATGGTCACAGGGAGAATTGTAAGTGGCAGACACCTTGTCATGAATTTTTATTTATGTATTAACTTATTGAGTCTTAACAATTACATATATAACAATGATCATATACTGGCACGGATGGAGGAGTTATTGGAAACTGTTGCTGCAGAATTGGTAGATGGGCCTCAGGGGACGATTAGGTGGACACTGAATGATGCTTACGCTCAGGTGCACGGCAATAAGCCTAAGTATACGGGTCGTGTTCGAGGGGTCAATAAGAATATTCTACCTGCACGCAGCACCATCCACTCATACAATACACCGTCCCAAGCACACTCGCAGAACCGTGGTGGGACGATGGTCTCGCGTGAAGAACTTGAAAGAGCCATTGAAGCTGAGAGGGAGAAGCACAGAGAGCAAATGGATGCGCGGCTGGCGCAACAAAGGGACGAGATTACTGCAGTGGTGACCGCACAGGTGACTCAGCAAATGGCTGCTCAGATGGCAGTGTATGAGGCCCAATATCGCAGCCTTGAGGGGTCGAGACGTACGGGTTCTGAGCCGAAGGTGACAACTTTCAGGAATCCGTAAGATGTGGAGTTCCCAGCCCGAGTGATTGTGAGATCCTTACTTGATAGCCGATTAGGTAACAATATATTCTTATTGTTTGTATTTGAGTAACACGATTATCTTACGAGATGAATATCATTTTAATGGCTAGTAATTTTGTTTGGTAAATAAACTCTGTTTGTATCTAACACAATTGTATATAACACAATTGCAACGTAATGTGTAGATGACGTAAGAGTAGAAGCTGAGGACAACGATCACAATGAAATCCAACACCAGGGCCGGTTGGACAGAAGTCTCGTTTGTCAAGACATTATACCCGTCATTTAGCAACCTCGTGAGTATATATATAATCGAGTAGCTTATGTATATATAAACTCAAAATAATCTACTTTGTTATTCTTGGTTGGTTTGGTTGTGATTGGAGCTTTGCATAGTTAATCTTACCATATTTGTTGAAGCTGCCTCATTGAATAAATGTATATGTAGATGTATATGTGTTTGTGCATAGGTCGTGCAAATATATATGTCAAGGTTATTTATGTGACAATCATTCGATTTTTTTCTCACTTACTTGGACATTGCTCATCTCTTAAGAGTTGATAAGATTATATCACAAGTGTCAATTAGCTGATTGATTGTTTGTTTTATCATTTGCTGTTAGTGCGGAGAAGTCGGGAGATAATGGTCATGATGATGTTCACTCGGCTTTGGTCAGAGTAGTACTGTTTGTTTGATAGTCCACATGTATAATTTAAGGCTTAAGTTTTTTGTATTAGTGTATAACGTTAGTTGTATTGTATTTTACCATTTACTACGTTGATATGTATATATATATTTAGAGTTGGATTATTTGTGGTAGTTGGATTGTGATTATATGTAGTTGAATTAATAGATTATTGTGATTATATATTTGATGTTGGTTGTGATTGGATTGATATTGTGATTACAATGAATAAATGATTATATATTGGATTGATCCAATATAGATTATTGGATTTTGAATTAGTTGGATTATATAATGTAACTCATATATTAGGTGCTGACCGGAGAAAATTCTAGCATAACAACCAGAAAAAATTGAAAAAAAAAAAAAAAAAAAAAAAATTTCCTGCCAACTTTAGTAACTGACACCAAATGGTAACATGTCAATATCTGACACGTTACTAAAATTGAAATAGTTACATCCAATTTCATAACCTGTCAAACACATTACCATAGACACGTTGCTAAACTTTAGTAACGTGTTAACACTATATACACGTTACTAATGGTCTGTGACCAAAAAAATTGATTCTTGTAGTGTATAGATTGTTTGAGAGCCATTTTCACTAGACGATGAGTTGTCATGTTTGCCTTACTTTTAATATCCTCATTGGCCACAATTGAAGACTCTCAAACACCATCTTTATTGTCATCAACCAACTGCCCATACCGACTCTAGCATCGTTCTTCCTTCCTCAATGCTTGAACTATTTCCAGAGTATGTCTTTCAATTATGACAATTTGAAGACCCAAATCTATACAAAATTCTATTACATACCTTCCATGTTGCAAAAGCTTCAGCTACCGTTGGGTCATAACATAAGGTTTTGAGGATTACATAGGGACCAACACCTTTCCTTCATGATCTCTAACAATTGCAGTTAAGAGTTCAGAGATTGCGGTTGTGCTTTTAAGAAATGCCAAGTTGATGAACATAACTATGTTGGGTGGTGTTTGGTAAATGGGTTGGCCTGGACATTGTAGTTGATATAGATTGATGTGAAAAAAAATAAGAATGTTTGGTATAAAAAAAATGAAAAAGTGATATGGCAAAGTGAAAAAATTTTGTTTTATAGTGATTTTTTTATTTGAATAATAATAAAAAGTAAATGATTTGATATAAAAAGTGAAAAAGTTAGAATGTTTTGATGTTGATTTTTTTGGGAAATGGTGATGAATAGTGTCTAGGCCAACTACAACCCTTTTGCCAAACAAGGCCTTGTTGATCTTGTTGCTCATACTTCTTTAAAAGCTCTTGATTCATATCTTTGGTACCTTGATAGTGCTTATTCTAAGCATATGGCGGGGGATAAGTCTGTGTTTAACTGCTTAACTGAGTACAAGGGTGGAAGTGTTACTTTCGGTGATGGAAATCATGCTCAAATCAAAGGAAGAGGCTCAGTTGAAATCAAAGGAATCCCAGAGATTCGTGAGGTGCTTTATGCAAAAGATCTCAAAGGCAATCTTGATAAGGAGCCTTAGATAGTGGTGTTGTGCCTGGTAACAAGTCTACGGTGAATTCGATTTCCCTACTAGGACGTAATCCAGGTAGTTCTTCTGGAAATACATCCATAAAGTCTCGTACAATAGGTATCTCCTCAATCTCTACTCCTGACTTCTCCTTTGTCACGCAAGCTAGAAAACCAAGACATCCTTGCTTGAATAACTGAGTCGCTTGTATTATTGATACTAACTGCGGAAGGCTATTACTCCTGTTTCCACACACTTTGAATCATACTTCTCCAAGTGGTCTAAACACTACTTCCTTGCTGTAGCAATCTACAGAAGCATCAACATAGACAACCAATCCATACCCAAAATCATATCAAACCCACTCATCTCTATAATAACGAGATTTGCTGGCATGATATGACCTTGCACAGAAATAGGACAACTTTTAACTATAGAGGTACATACTACTGTTTTCCTTATAGGAGTTCTCTTTTGTTCTCTTTTGATCCCTAACTCGTTAAGGTTAGGTTTGCTAACTTGATCTCTCAAAGACGCAAACTATTATAAGGCTTTACAGAGCAATTATCTACCAAACAATATTTTTATGGTGTATTAATGAAGACAACACCCATTTTTAAATGTAAAACTGCAAGTTTATTTCTGCTTAATAACAACAAGCTCATGTCATACTCTATTGTAGGGTTTACTTACGATGTCATTAGACTTACGAGGTTATTACTCTTGTAGGAAGCCTGTTTCTAGAATCAAAGAGTGGTACGATTGCCACTACAGACTTTGCTTAAGAAAGATCTTCATACTATTATCAGGTTTGCTTTAAATTATTGTTAGTTGCTCCGTGTCTTTGTATTGGGGATTATTTACCTGTAATGATTAATATACTTCTCAGATTTATTTTGCCTTCCTATGCATTAACTCTGATAATCCTTAGGAGAGTGGTTTCCCATTTAGCCACCAGTTAATTAAACTTGGGTAATTGCAGTAACCCAGCCAGATTGGTCAAGGCCAATTTTGAGGGCGTTATAGCATTGATATGTCTTTTTGTCATTGGGTTGTATTTGGTGGTCATGCATTATTGTTTGGATGAATTTGGGCTTTAGATTTCAACTACGACTCCGTTTGTTTCGGCGTAAAATGATTTCTAAAAAATATTATTCTTATTTTACCAAATACGGTATTTGGTGTGACGTAAAATAGTGGTTAAATTGAAATCATTTTCAGTAGACCAAAAAATCTTTCATTAATCACGTAAATTGGTTTCCAATTTTGAAACCCGTAAACCAATTCTCCCCTCACACTCAACGCTCAACCCAACTCCCGAACTCAACCCTCACGCTCAACCCAACCCTCATGCATCATCAAGCTAGCAACCAAGCACAAATCCACTCAGGCTAGCATAGATCCACTGTCTCGCCTCTCTTCTACTTCTGGATCTCAAGATCTTTTCTCTTTCGGGTTTTGCATCTGAGGATCACGTCTCTCTTCGATTTATGCATCTCAAGATCTCTTCTCTCTCGACTTCTACATCTCAGGTACTCTCGTCTCTCTTTAGATTTGTGTTTTTTTGGTGGTTTGAATCTCTATTTTGCTGGAAAAAAGCACTGGAACTTTTGGGGAGGAACGCGTATCTGTTGGGTTTTTTAAAATTTCTCATTTTGTTGTGGTTCTTGCCCATTTGTTTTTCTGAATTTGGATGGCTTCTGAGTATTTATCAAAAAATTAAAATAGATCAATAGATTCTTGGAACTAGCAAGCATCCATGATCCATAAATTTGATACTTTTGAGGATTTTGAGTTTTGGGTTCCTTCGCTTTCTGAGTTGTGGATTTCTCAGCTGGTGCTAGTGATGGCTACAGATTCTTAGAGTTTATTTCCTGTTATTGTGGTTATATGTTTTACGTTCTTCAGTGTCTGTTCTAGCATTGCTGGGTATAATTTATTTATAGCATAGCCTATGCGGTGTGCTTTTTCATATGTTTCACATTCTTTTATAATATAAATGTCAGAATCAAATGAAATCAGTACAGCATTATCAATTTTGTCAAATGGATTGATTATTCACACTCATGCGGGCAAGGAACCACTTGAGTTTTACTTGATGAGTTATTTATATGTATAAATAAGGCTGTCAAACGGTGATTTGGGTAGATAAGAGAAATTAGAACAAATGAAAATACAAATAAACCGCAACCCAAATTGGAAATTCTGCTAATACATGGGTTTGTGAAAGATCTAATGTACGTACGTAGAATTTCTGCAAAATAAATTCATGAAAGAGAAATCGATCCTTACGTTGATCTACAGTAATATCGTTTTCAGATCGATACCTATACGTAGGAAAAATGGAGTTCAAACATTATCCTTAGGCCCATTATGGAGTTGAGGATGCATTTTGAAATTACTAGTATAAGAGGACTAATTAATCAAATCTCAAAATGGTACTAAGTGGACGAGTATTTTGAAATGCTATATTTTGATCTAAATATTTTATTTATTATTATTTTTTTAATCAACGTGATATTTCTAAGTTTTCTAAATCATGCTTTGACTTTGACTAGAGGATATTAACATGGGATGGGCCTTTGAACCCTCCAGCTCAGTAGAATTCAAACCCTCATCAACATGGATTCTTTTTTTTTTTTTTTGGTGGGGGGTGGTGAAGGGAAAGGGCACTTTCCTTTTTAAGTGAAATTAAAAAGAAATATTTTATGGTTTAGATTAGATTTTGCATAGTACTTTCTCTTTGTTTTTTTGTGCATTTTAAATGGCACGACAACATATAAACCCATTAGATGTGAAATTGAATTTAAAATATAAAATAGTTCTTCTCCATTTCACTTAAAATTGAGAGGATCCTAGTCTTGGCGTGTTGGGGTCATGCATTAAACAATTATATTGGAGATTTAAGAATTCTTGACAACATTTACTTCATGCAATAATTGCTGAAGGGTTATTCCCTACGAAGACCCTAATTAGGTGAGACCGAAAAGTTGTCTTGACCCTTCATATAATTGAATAATTATTAATAATAGGCCTTGCTTGCAAATAAATTTTGAATTTTTTTGAAGCAGAATGCAGTTTTTCCCCTAATGAGGGTTCTTTTTTGGATATCTTTGAGACCCTCTATGGCTAACACAGCATGACCTTCTGGTTTTTGTAGAGGACAACGCTAAAGACTTCATATCTGGGGGTGGGGTGAAAGTGCTTATACATAGACAGCAATGCCATTAGTTTGATAAGTTTCTTCTATAATCCAAATAGATTTTCGAGTATAATTGCAGACGGCTGCTGTAGATTCCACCGCACATCTCGCTCCGTCAAAGAAAAGCTCAAGGTTAGCACTCAAAACAGCCTCGATGCAGATGCAGTTTTCCTTCAACCTAATTTATTAAACTCATATCTACTTTCAAAGTACATGATTTTTATGTAAATATTTTGTACATACTTTAATGAAATATGTCAATTTAATAGACTGAATTATTGCACTGCTCTGTTACGCATCTATAAATCAAAGATGCCATATTGAAGCTCCCAGCGAGCTCATTTAGAGAGAAAGACAACTTTTTAAGACATCTTAGTTGCTCTATGTTAATGGTGAGAAACCAAAACAAAAAACTTGATAGAGACATAACAAGGAACAAACAATCACTCATTCATTAAAAAAAAAAAAAAAAAAAAAAATTCAGGGTTCTTTGAGTGATGCCAAGTTCTTAAAATATAAAGTAAAAGACACGTAAGAATATATATTTGTAAATATATATTCATGTCTGAACCATTTCATGGATATCGATTGCATTTTGCTTTCTTCTGGAACATTATCTGCCTCCTGCAATATATATATATATATATATATATTAATTTGCAAGACTATTTGTACATAGCAGAATATTCCATGTATTTTTCTTTCCATGTGTTGGGATTAGCAACTTGTTTATATGTATTATAATCCCCTTCCCAAATTACTTTGAATTTTATCTTCTTCTTCATCATGTTGTCCCACATCACTTTGTAATAATTCTTTGTTTTTTTTTTTTTTGTAAAATATTTTATAAGCCTAACATTCCTGCTAATCTTTACAGTCCTCTATGCACAGTACATATTTACTGAAACTCTACTTTCAATTACAAAATGTGTAGAAACTTAAAATTAAATAGAAAGGCTAAAGAAAAATTGAGATAAATATTTATTAGTGGTTAGGTGTCAGATATCTACATCTACCACTAAGAAAAAGTCGATAAGAGTACATTATGTTCTTGTTCTTTATGATCATGAGATAGGTGAAGATAAAGATAAATATGGTGATAATCTATCTTTAAAAGTAATTATCTTCAAAGGAATATAGAAGAAGAAGAAGAAGAATTCTCTTGAAATCTCATATTTAATTTCAATAAAGTATATTCTAAAGTGTTATTTGATATAATATAGATTAAACTAGCTAGCTGTTTTCGTGCTTCCTTCCCCTGTTTCATAGTTGAAACAGGGCATTGCTTATATTATAATAAAATATAGATTAAACTGTTGTTTCAATTCTTCAAATTTTCTTATAGAATCCAATTCTACACTCAAAAGTTCAGTTATATCTTTAATCCTTTTAACTATTAAATTCACAAATGAGCTCCGTGTACGTAAAGAAATCTGCAATGCTAACCAAAATGAAGAAACAAGAAGATCATTTCAAGAAACCGACAAGTAATCTCGTCTTAATAATGCAACAAAAGGGAAAAATGCAATGAGCTTATTATTGAGACTTTTAAGAGCTACATCAAACTATAACCGTGATGCAGCGTGACTTCGTGAGATGCAAGAATAACAGCAAGAGGAATGGATAAATATTTCTAAGACCTTGATTCTATTAAAGATCTATGAAATCTTCTAAAAATGCTATAGCATATCTAAGGTTTGAAGAAAAAATATGAAGAAACTCAACTCTGGATACTCTTATTGATAAAAACTGAATAATAATCAAAAGCCACATTCTATGGTCTATAAAACATGTATATATAGGCCCTCAAACCCTAAACCTAAACCTAATAGTAATACAAAATAAAGTCAGATTGCAAGTCTATGATGGCCGTCCGGACGAAACATAATGCCGTCCAGACAGTCACTAAAATAAAAGACGAAAACTGTAAATAAATATAGGTGTCCGAACAGTCTTTGGACGAGACTCCAGACGAGGCTCTAGGGATTACTCGCGTCCGGACGGTTTCAAGCGAGGTTGCAGACGAGGCTCTCGGGGAGATACTTCACTCTTCTCGTTCGGACGGGCTTCAAATGAAGTTGCAAATGAAGCCCTCTGGAATTTAACTTATGCATGAGTCTGCAATCTCGTCTTAACTCTCCTTGGTACGACTCCTCAGAGTACCTTCACTTACATCTGCACGAGTCTTCCTCATGAAATCCCAAGCACGATGAGAATTTGCCCTTAAATTCACACCCTCATCATTAACATTCGTAGGGGGTAAGTTCCACCCTACATCAAACTGTCACCAATATTACCTGCTGCTATTACGTTTAGTTCAACCGTCTCCATGGGTTCCAATTTCAAGAAGCTTTCTTCTGATAAAATGAAACTCAGTTGCAACATCTCTGATGTCTATCCGTTTTATCTGGTTGTTCAAAGGAACAAGCAATTCCAACTCCAAAAATAAAAAAATCAAGCACAACTAGATTATGTTTCTTCTAGTGTTGTTGTTATTATGAAAATCATTAATGGTTGTGTCTTCTTCTCTCCTCGGAAAAAGAATTGGATCCGAAATCTCGACCACTCAGTCAGTAAAAGTTTTTTGGACAAAGGAATGTAGATTCGGAGTGCCTTAGATCATTTGTGGGTCTTTTTCTGGTAAACATTTCTAATAGAAGAATTCCATAACTATATTTTGCTTTATACATTTAAGATCCAATCATTCATTCCTTCAACAAAACACTATAGTTAAATGCATTTTTAGGATCTATGCTTTCCACCAGAATCAAATGGCCATCTCGGTTTTTCAAAAATATCACAAATGGTACCTATGGTAAACAAATAAACCCGCTTTGTACTTCCATCAAGATTCCATTAGTTTTTTTACGGAGCGCCACATCATCCTTACACATGGACTAGTACCTGTAATTTCAAGGTGACACGTGGTGTGATACCTGTGCTTTTGGGTGCCATGTCAAATAAAAAAAAAAAAATAGAGTTGCTATGGGGTGGTTCGGCCACCCCAAGGGCCAAAAAAAAGAAAAAAAGATGTTTCAACTACCTTTAAATATTGTCAATATAAGCTACATAATATTCTAAAAACATAACCATATTTTGAAAACACTATTAAAAATAAAAATAAAACATAAGATAAGCATCCAAACATTTGCTCAATACATCGTGTCCAAATATCCATGAGAATACTCCACTACAGCAGCCATTAGTCCAAATTGACATCCTCGTCTTCAGACTCACCCTCATCCTCATTGTCGGCATGATTGTTACCTGCCCGATCATATATAATGTGTTCAATTCAATTCAATAATAGGACAAAAAATAAAAATAAAAAAATGATAGGAGCATCAATTATAACTACAACAAAAAATATCAAACTATATATATATATATATATATATATTTGAATTCTGGGTAAATCATGACATACCAAAATATGTGTAGTCCATACCCAATTCATCCATATAATCAATTGCTTTCCCACAAACAATTTCCATAATTTGTATCCTCCATCCACCACCCAACAAGCAAATCGCAATCCAACTAGCAAATGACTCGAGTTATTATAGACCAATGATAACCAAAGATACCTGGTCGTAGCTAGTAAGATCATGATCATAGTTAGGTTGGAACTATTCATTGTTGATAATGCTATTCTACAAGTTAGACAGCAGAAGCTTTTGATGCTGCGGATTCAAAACTCAGCACCACCATGGTAATGTATGAAAAGCAGTTTACAAGCCGCATGAATCTTTAGTAAATTTTTTTTTTTTTTTTATTATTATTATTATTTTTTAGAAAAATGCCAAGCCAGAGAGACCAATTATAGCTAGTCCTACTTGAGTATGACCATAGTAGCACCTACCCATTGAAAACTGCATAAGAGAGGCCTATACGGTGAGAACTACATGCACTCTTTCAAGTCTGACTTGTGTCATAGCTTGATCCAGCACCACTAGAGCATCAATAAGAACTAAAGTGATTTACAATCGTTAGAAATAGAGATTCCAAATATTTGAAATCTCTAGTAATTTGACTCGTAAGGCATGATGTCTATTAACAAATAAGTAGGTTATTTTATTTTATTTTATTTTATGTTTGTTCTGATGAGTCTAATAGTAACCAATTGGATGTCACCAAATAATATGTGCCCTTTCATATCTTTTTAGTCTTTTTCCTTTAAGAAATTTGACTAATTCTAAATTAAGTCTAAAATTTTACCACAATCTCCCTTTTTGTCAAGATGATTTGGAAACCAATTTGCTACACTACATGGGTTGTCTACCCAAAGCTACCATAATACACTACTATCCTAGCCTTATATTTTATGTTTGTTTTGAAAAAGCACCCATAAATATTTCACATTTTCGACCATTTTCTTTTACTTAAGCTAATTTAAGAAATTTACTAGCATTCATAAAAAGCACTGAAAAATACCCCTTATATCAACGTTTATTTCGGCCGTTAGGGAAAAAATTTACTCTGGTAAAAGCCCTATTTCTAGTGGCGCAATCAATTTTGACAAAATAAAGCCCAATCATGAAAGTTCCCAAATTTAGTTTATTTCAAACCTTAACTTAATTTTTTTTTTTTTTTTTAATTCACAACCATCCAATCCAAAATAACTAAAGCTGAGATTACAAATGGATAGAACACCTCAAGAAACATACTTTTATTTGATCAATGGAAGAAAAATATGAAAATAAGCCAATATTATGTAAAAGATAAAACCATGAAAATTCAATAGTTAGTCCACTAATCTATACATTACCACTAGGCAAAAATGAAATCAGCAATACCAACAAAAATCAAGAAGGGAGATCATTTATTAAAGTAAGAGAATGAAAGATGCAATGAGCTTTTTATTGGCATTAATTGGTAGTTTGGTACCATTAGATGCCTCATCCATTTACTTAACCAAAGTATAATTATCACTAAATTACCGATATTACATGTTGATATTATGGTCTACTCGTAATTCAACTACTTCCATGTCTTCTAGTTTCAAGAAGCTTTTTCTTGATCAGAAGAAGCTTAGTTCCAACATCTTTAATGCTCATCCGTTCTCTGGGCTCTTCAACAGAGCAAGCAACTCCAATTCCAAATATCAAAATCAAACATTCATGGATTTCACCTCTTCTAGTCCCGCTATTATTATGAGAATCATTCATAGTTATATATTCTTCGATTCCCTGCAAAAGAATTGGATCCACAATCTCGACCACTCGTTCAGACAAAGCTTCTTGGACAAAGGAATGTAGATTTAGAGTGCCTTGGAACATATCATCTGTTGGTCTTTTTCCAGTAAACATTTCTAACAAGAGGATCCCATAGCTATATACATCGCCATAGGAGGAGACCTCATTTCCCATACCATACTCTGAAATTCAACATATATATATATGATTAATTGTTAAGTCATTAACACCTATATGCTAAGAAAGCAATTATGCTATGATACTCTACACGATGAATAAAAACCATAATAAAACAGTCTTGTCCCTTTCAATCTTAGAGATGTTATTAAAAGAAAAAGGAATATAATTTAGGAATAATAAAGAGTGTCTTCACCTGGTGGAGTATAACCAATAGTTCCTCTTATGCCAATAGAGCTTGACTGGTTGGTTGAAGAATTATGGTTAGCTTCGGGAGAGAATCTTGCCAACCCAAAGTCTCCGACATGCCCAATCATTTCATCGTCAAGAAGAACATTGCTCGGCTTTAGGTCACAATGGAGGATTGGTGTTTGACAATGATGGTGGAGATATTCCAATGCACTCGCAACATCAATGGTGATATTCAATCTTTGATAAAGATTCAAATTCCTCTGCTCTTGGTGCGCCTCATCTTCTTTAATAGTTGGATGCAACCGATCCTCAAGGCTCCCATTGACCATGAATTCATAAACTAGAGCCTTGAAATTATTGGCTTGATAATCAACACCTGAACAAACTGTAAGTATCTTTACAAGATTCCGATGCCTGATGCTTCTTAGGGCCTTGCACTCAGCAAGAAAGCTCTTTGAAGCTCCATGACGCAGAAGGTTAAGCACCTTGACAGCAATTGCCGTTCTGCCCTCATCGATGATTCCTTTATACACAGATCCAAAACTACCCACACCAAGCAAATTAGCAGAGGAGAACCCATCAGTGGCTTTTAGGAGACTTTGGTAAGACAAATTCAAAAGCAAATTTCCTGAAGAACTTGAAGTAGTTTCTTTTCTTTTCTTTCGTAACCAACAGACAAAGAGAAAAGAAAGCACACAAGTTACACCTAGAAGCCCGCAAACTATGGAGATAATTAATTTCATGGATAAGGTCAATTTCGTCTTCATAAACTCTTTGAAGTTACATTTTGGCAATTGCATCTCAGGTATCCCCCCGCATAGTTGACTATTTCCCATGACTGAAGTTGCACTTGAGTTCTTGAAAACGCCATTTGTTGGCACCATACCCTCAAAATTGTTGTAAGATAAATTCAAAAGATCCAACGAGTTGAAACTTGCAAAAAAGTCTGGAATTTTTCCTGACAAGCTGTTTCGAGAAAGATCTAACTCTTGAAGACCTCTTAAAGAACCAAAACTTGATGGAATGGTCCCTTGGAAGAAGTTTCCTTGCATGCCCAGAATCTCCATCATAATACAACTGCCAATACTCTTTGGAATTTCACCGGATAACATGTTTTCTGACATTTCCAGTATACCTAGATTTTTCAGATTTCCAACTTCCATGGGAAGGGGACCCGTGAAACGGTTTCTAGACAAATAGAGACCGATTGACAAGGATGAGAGACTAAAGATTTCTGGAGGTATGGTACCACTAAGATTATTAATAGAAAGATTTAATAATAGCAAAGATTGGCAGTTTCCTAGACCTGAAGGTATGCTTCCATGAAGATCATTATCACTTAAAGTTAGTTCAAGTAACATACTCAGATTTTCAAAAGAGTGTGGGATGTTTCCGGAGAGATTGTTTATGTCAAGATGCATTATATGTAGTCTCTTAAGATTTCCAATATCTGGGGGAATGTTCCCTGACAATTTGTTATTCCTCATTTCGAGCCACTCTAAGTTGACGAGATTCACGATCCCACTCGGAATCGTTCCAACTATATTGTTGTTATCTACTGCCAATATTGTAAGAGTAGATGAGAAGTTACTGATGCATTCAGGTAAGATTCCACCAAAATTGTTAGCGTTTATAGCCAACAGCTCTAACCTGGTAGCATTGGTCAAAGAGCAAAGAAAACTCAGGTCATTAGCTCCCCCATTTCCGAGTTGGTTCAAGGTAGTGCTCAACCGTTCAATCTTATGCAACTTTTCCAAAGAAGGCATGTTTCCACTAAATTTGTTCGTTCCAAATTGAATAAATAGCAGATTTGAGGCATTGGATATTGAAGGAGGAATGGAACCAATAAATTGGTTAGTGCCAACACCAAGGTCTTGGAGATTCGGAAGAGTTATCCCCAAGTCCCACGGAAGACTCCCTTGGATTTGATTATGTCCCACACCAAGAACTCTAATAGAAGAGAGATTGAAGATTGATGGAGGGATGGTACCAGATAACTGATTTGAATCAAGTACAATAGTTGTAAGATTTATAAGTTGGCCTAGAGCACTAGGAATACTCCCACCCAGATTATTTAAGTCTAAATAAAGTTCTTCAAGTGACGATAAGTTGCCAAGAAATGGAGGGATACTTCCTGTTAGTTTGTTTTTGTATACATAAAAGAATTGAAGCTTTGACAAGGAGCCAAGCTCAATAGGAATTTGCCCGACCAAATTGTTATAACCAAGACTGAAAAACTTGAGGTTAGAGCAACCAGATACATTGGCAGGAATTCTCCCCTCAAATGAATTATTGGACAACTGTAGTACCACCAATCTACGCAAACGACCTATTTGTGGAGGGATTTCGTGACTGAAGCTATTGTTTGAGAGATATAGAATCCTTAGAAAGCTCAAATTTCCAATGGAAGGAGATACATACCCCACGAGTTTCTGAGATGGAAGGCGCAACTCCATGACCCTTTGGTGGCGGTGACCACATGTGACGCCACGCCAATGGCAGAAGTGGGTGGTGTCGTTCCATGAGCTCAAAACCATGAAAGGGTCTTGGACTATTTTGGCCTTGAATTGAAGCAAGGATAGTCGGTCTGTCTCATTCCCGACAGTGGCATAGGTGGCCAAACAAAAGCAAAAGACAGAAACAACTGCAAGGGTGAAGGTGGGAAGCCCCATAGAGTTAAGGAAAACTCTGAAGCTAATGGTTGGAACTTGGTTGTTCTGCTGCCACAAGAAAGAAGATAAATTGATGTTCTGAGGAGAAATATTTGCAATGGTTAAAATTAATTGTTTTGGCCACTAATTAAGAAGAAAGGAATGACAGATATCCTTGTGTTTCTAATATTAGGACTTGACTGACTGAGGAAGTCTTCCCATGTGAGCTGTGGAAAAAGAGGACGTACGTGTTGAATGAAGTTATGTTAAGGATAATTAAGGTGCATGCGATGAATGTAGCGAGTTCAGAAAGTGATCTCAACGGTTCATTTCATAATTAAGCTTTTATCTTCAAACCTTTTGACGAGGAGTAGACGCACTAGTCAAACTGGAGTCCTTAATTAGGGATTATTTGTTGTCTTTGCTTTCTTCTTGTTTAGCTTCTTTTTCTTTTTTCTTTTTTTTTTTTATCAAAAAAAAAAAAAACTAATTATTCCTTGCCTATTTTAGTAAAATATAAGAATAAAGAACTTATGAAGTTATAGTTTGTATTAAACATTCACTGAAACAATAATCTTTACCTCGAGACCATTAACAATTTATGTTGCTCATACTCCCTCTCAACAACCATTTTACGGTGGTTGTTGCCTATAACTCTTGGGGTTCTTCATTGAGCCCTTTTGTCATATGTTATCACCTTGTAACGATCCTTAGAAACATCTGGTTTGTTTATGGTCTTTTTAGGATCATTGATGGATCTATTGCCTACCGTTTATTACTATCTCGATATTGCATTCTTCGTTTGGATTTTATTTTGGGATTCTCACCCCTTATGGCTGTTTAATTCCATGTAACCCCTTTTTCGTTATTGAATCCAAAATAATAATAATAATAATAATAATAATAATAATTCCAAGTATTGACATGATGTGCTTGATCTAAGTTCATTTCACGAGTGTTCTAAAGAAATTCTAAAAGGAAACATACAGTGAAAAGGTGTGGAAAATGTTGGACAGTGGCCGATGGTGCATGCTGAACCAGGTTCTTATATTGTCTTTTACGTACAAGTCTAGCCCTTTCAATGGGATTGAGAGAAAGTCTACCCATGTGAGCACTGAAAATTGTGCTAGTCTTGAATCAAATTATGAAGGTAACTCACATTGTCCCCTCTCCGGCAACTTTAAGGTACGACCATTCTCTCCAATTTAAGGTGCCATGGCCATTATTTGTAGCCGTTGAGAAAGAATTTGGATTCTCTTAACTTCATTTAAACTAGAAAAAAATTCACTTTATCCCCCTAAGTTTTATGAGTTTTTTAATTTGAATCCTAAAGTTTAAAAATTGGCAATGTACCCCCCTAATGTTTCAAAAAATTTCAATTCAGACCCTTCATTACTAATTTTCGTCTAATTTGACGGAAATTAGGAAAAAAAAAAAGCATTGAGGGTAATAACGTAACCAATTTGATGGAAATTAGCAACAAAAGGTTTGAATTGAAAACTTTTTAAACATTAGGGGGTACATTGCCAATTTTTAAACATTAAAGTTCGAATTGAAAAACACCTAAAACTTCAGAGGTAAAGGAAATTTAGCCCTTTACCCCTTAAAATCATAAAACCAAAATATTTTTTTGGATTACGTTGTATTATTCTCTTCTATATTATAAAATGTTTACGTAGCTTTCTATTTATATAGAGAGAAGTAATAGGCAAAAAATCATAGACTAAACCTTAGAATAGGTAAAGAAACATAATATAGTAAATAATATCAAATATTCTAACAAACTTCATACATCTTGGGAAGACTCCGTTAAGATTTCACATTAACCAGACGTTAAAATGAAAGAAATAACTTTTATACTTTTAAAAATTTTATAAAATTTTATATTTATCTTTAATTTCAATTTTTTTAAAAAATAAAAAAAAAATAAAAAAAAAAAAAAAAAGGTTGTCCCTCCCACTCTTTTGACTCAAGTGGGTCATGGGTGAATGGGCTGATTCGGGTTCTACATCATATCTCCGAGGCTGTGATAGAGGTGGATTAACAAGAAGTTTTTAAGCGATGCACATTGGATAACAGTTGCTTAATTAATGGTTTTAGGCTTCGATCCAACATCCCTTTCTGTTGACTTCCAAAAAACGTACGTATGCAAAGGCTTTCGATGAAGTAGAAGACACAACTTTATATGGACACATCCTGCCAAAGTGGTGTTGGAAGTTGCAGAGATGGCTGCAACTCGGACAACAGAAGAAGCTAAGGAAAGTTTGGGTGACCCACGGTGGGGTTTGGTTGTGACCCGTCAAATAAAATAGAAATCGAAAATACCATCAAGAGTAGTGGTTCAATGGCCCAAGGAAATTCGCAAGTGGTTAGGTAAGTACTAGGGTGTGGGTTCGAATCTCCGCAATGGAGAATTCTCATGCCTGATTAGTATAAAGCACCTTGGTTTCCATTGATGCCTTAGTGGGGCGGGCGGTTAAGCTATGGCTCGGCTAGTCATAAAGATGCACCTATGGTTTTCACCGTCTAGGTCCCTCCTAAGCAGTCCCTCATGGGTTGGTACCACTATGGTCACGCCAAGATAAAATAGCCACAATTGATCTCCCCCTCCACCCTTTATTGAATAGAAAAAAAAAAAAAAAAATAGAAATCGAAATTGAAATTTTTTTCAACAGACTCACATGGGTCACATTGTGACCCAATTTTATTTTATTTTTTCCAAATAAAAATAGAAATTGAAAATTTGAAAGTATTCTGGTATTTTTTATAGCTTTCATTAGGGTTAAGGTTAGAAATTGATAGTTAAATTGTATCAAATTAAAAGTTTAAAGGGTAAAATTTTAAGATTTCAAAACGCTTAAAATTTCAGATAATTTTGTTTTGCGAAAAAAAAAGAATGAGAGCATGATGTCGGAAAAGAGAGCCCAATATATATATATATATATATATATATATATTGCCATTGTTTACTTTACTGCAGGAGACAATGAAGAAAAATAGATGCAAAGCAAGAAAGTGGAACAATGATAAGGGAAGAAAGTGGGAGCGTGGAAAAAACGACCAAGAAAGGGCAAATTTTTCAAAACATATCCATATAACATTATAATGCCATTGTTTACTTTACTGCAGGAGACAATGAAGAAAAATGGGTGCAAAGCACAAAAGTGGAACAATGATAAGGGAAGAAAGTGGGAGCATGGAAAAAACGACCAAGAAAGGGCAAATTTTTCAAAACATATCCACATAACATCAAACTAATCAAAATATCTCAGAAACAATACACATAAACTCCATAATAACATAAAGGGAAATCATAGGTGCTCTTCTAGTGTTCTTCTGGTGTCCTCTCAACTGTGATGTGGCTTTTAAAATCACTATTGAATTTGAGATTACTTTTAATCTATTGTGATTTTAAAAGTCACATCACAGTTGGAAGGACACCAGGAGAACACTAAAAGAGCACCTAACATTTCCCTAACATAAATAACAATCCAACTCCAAATGTCAATCTATATATAGGTGAATAAAAAGTCTCCTATAAATAGTAACGAGTAAATAGAAAAAAGTATAAACAAAACAAATTTCTAAATCATCAAACATAAATAAGGCGTCTCACCAAAGTCCTTGTGGGGTTGAACCAAATCCATATGATTCTCAAACTAGCTATATATAGAAGGGCCATGAACCATTAATGTCATCTGGAAAAGATTAATAATTAAACATTTATGCAAGTAATTTGATCGTTTAGATACACAAGAAACCCTCAATTTGAGACAATTAAAGCCAATAATTGCAAAATCCTCAATTTAATTTCATGCATAAATGACCTTCAATCTTAAATTTTCTCAAATTCATCATAAACCACTAACTATAAAAGAATGGTCCAACGTGTGATTCTAACATTTATTTACATAACCCAACCATCAATTTTGGTAAATTAAAGCAGAAATGTAAAAATCCCTAAAATTTCTTTAATTTATCTAAAGTTGGATAGATTGTGTCAACAAACATATTTCTTCTATGCAATCAAATGAAGAAAAACACAAAATTTCAATGGTGGATTAGAGTCTCGGTCTTTATCTAAATTAGCCGATTAATTTTTAGTGTTTCAACCTGAGGAGAGCCGAATGCTCTCATTCCTTGGAGTCAAAAGTGAAATAAAGAACATGAATAGTCTCATCTTAAAATTGAAATAAGCAATTGAAATAGTCTCATCTTAAAAATGCAATGAGCTTATAATCTTCATCAAATCTACTTAACCAAGCTAGTAAACTACCAGTAGTACCTATTGATATTATGGTCTACTTGTAGTTTTAAGTAGCCTTTTCTTGACCAAATGAAGCTCAGTTACAACATCTTTCATGTTCATCCATTCTCCTGGCTGTTCAACAGAACAAGCAACTCCAATTCCAAACATCAAAATCAAGCACTCTTGAATTTTGCTTCTTCTAGTCCTACTATTATTATGAGAATCATTCATCGCTATCTCTTCTTCTCTTTCCTGAAAAAGAATTGGATCGGCAATCTTGACCACTCGGTTAGGCAAAGCATCTTGGACAAAATAATGTAAATTTAGAGTGCCTTGGAACATGTCATATGTGGGTTTTTTTCTAATAAACATTTCTAATAGTAGGATCCTATAGCTATATACATCGTCATAAGAGGAGGCCTCATTTCCCATACCATACTCTGCAATATTTGAACATATTGTAACATGACTATATAATTAACACGTATATGCTAAGAATGGAATTATGCTATTATACTCCCTATGTGATAAAACTAAAAATAAAATTGTAAAAATACGAAATTTTTATGAATAAAATGAATAATTGACCTTTCTTATCCTCTTCAAAGTTAGAAATGTCATTAAAAGAAGGGGAAAATACACTTTACCCTCCTAAACTATCCACCAATTTACACTTTTAACCACAATGTTTAAAAAGTGACAATTTATCCCCTCTCCCCCCCCCCCCCAAAGTATCTAACTCTGACACTTGACCAGTTGACCCCATGAAGTACACTTTACCCCTCTGAAGTATTTTGAGTTGACATTTTACTCCCGAAGTAACAAAGTTTTGGGCGGGTAAAGTGTCAACTCAGGGGCGTGAAGTGTCAATTCGAAATACTTCAAGGGGTAAAATGTACTTCATGAGGGTCAAGCGTCAATGTCATTTTTTTTTTTTTTGGGGGGGGAGGGAAGGGGTAAAGTGCCACTTTTTAAACATTGGGTTAAAAGTGCAAATATGTGAATAGTTCAGGGGGGGTAAAGTGATAAAGAGTGTCTTCACTTGGAGGAGTATAACCAATTGTTCCTCTAACGCTAATAGAGCTTGACTGGCTAGTTGAAGAGTTATGGTTATCTCCGAGAGAAAATCATGCTAACCCAAACTCTCCAACATGTCCAATCATTTCATCGTCAAGATGGACATTGCTCGGCTTGAGGTCACAGTGGAGGATTAGTGTTCGAAAATGATAATGTAGATATTCCAATGCACTCGCAACATCAATGTGATATTCAATCTCTAATTAAGATTAAGATTCCTTTGCTCCTGGTGTGCCTGATCTTCTATAGTACTCGGATGCAACAAATCCTCAAGGCTTCCATTGACCATGAATTCGTAAACTAAAGCCTTGAAATCATTACCTTTATAATCAACACCTGAACAAACTGTAAGTATCTTTACAAGATTCTAGTGCCTGATGTTTCTCAAGGCCTCACACTCAGCAAGAAAGCTCTTGGAAGCTCCACGGTGCAAAAGGTTGAGCACCTTGACATCAATTGTCGTTCTACCCTCATCGATGATTACTTTATATACGGATCCAAAACTACCCACACCAAGCAAATTAGCGGAGGAGAACTCATCAATGGCTTTTAGGAGACTTTGGTAGGACAAATTCAAAAGTAAATTTCCTGATGAACTTGGAGTAGTTTCTTTTCTTTTATTTCTTAACCAACATACATACAAAAAAGAAAGCATAGAAATTACTCCTAGAAGCCCGCAAACTATGGAGATAATTAATTTCATGGATAAGGTCAATTTCGTCTTCTTGGACTCTTTGAAGTTACATTTCGACAACTACATCTCAGGTATTCCTCCGCACAGTTGACTATTCCCACAACTAAAGTTGCACTTGAGTTCTTGAATATGCTGTTTGTTGGCACTAGTCCCTCAAAATTTTGTAAGATAAATTCAAAAAATCCAACGAGTTGAAACCCAGAAAAAAAAAAAAAAAAAAAAAGAAAAATCTGGAATTTTTCCTGACAAGTTGTTTCGAGAAAGGTCTAATTTTCGTAGTCCTCTCAAAGAACCAAAACTTGATGGAATGGTCGCTTGGAAAAAGTTTCCTCGCATACCCAGAGTCTCTAACATAATACAACTGCCAAGACTCTCTGGAATTTCACCGGATAACATGTTTTCTGAAATATGAAATTCGCCTAGATTTTTCAGGTTTCCAACTTCCATGGGAAGGGGACTCGTGAAATGGTTTCTAGATAAATATAGACCGGTTGACAATGATGAGAGACCAAAGACCTGTGGAGGCATGGTGCCATTGAGATTGTTATTAGAAAGATATAATACATTCAAAGATTGACAGTTTCCAAAACCTGAAGGTATGCTTCCGTGAAGATCATTATCACTTAAAGATAATTCGAGTAACATATTCAAATTTCCAAGAGAATGCAGGATGTTTCCTGAGAGATTGTTTATGTCAAGAGACATCACCTATAGTCTCTTAATCTTTCCAATATTCCGGGGGAATGTTACCTGACAATTTGTTATTCCACATTTTGAAATCCTCTAAGTTGATGAGATTCATGATCCCGCTTGGAATTGTTCCAACTATATGGTTGTTATTTAGTAACAACAATCTAAGAGTAGATGAGAAGTTACTAATGCATTCAGGTAAGACTCCACCGAAATTGTTGGTGTTTAGAGCCAACATCTTTAAGGGCTTATTTGGTTTGCGGAATAGACCCTTGGAATGAAATGACTAATCTCATATACACAGGAATAGCTATTCTACTAAAAAATGAGTGGAATAGCTATTCCTTATGGAATGAAATAGATTTTCCAAAAAACCCCTTATTATTATTTTATTTATTTTAAGTCTAAAATTTGTTTTTTATTTTTATTTAAAAAAAAAAATTAAAAGACCTAAAAATTTATTTGTCATCTTTCATCACCCACGACGTTTAGGGGTTTACAGAAGATGTTGAATTCTCCATTTTGTTTTCCCGTATTTTCTCACCCTCCAAACAATGCCAATCTTCCTGGATCTCCAAGTCGGTGAAGATCTTCGTTCCCGGCCATCGGGGTCTAGTTAGCTCGGCCATCGTGCTGAAGCTCCGCCACATGGGCTTCACCAACCTTGTCCTGCATACCCACGCCTAGCTCGACCTAACCCGCCAAAGTGACTTGGACGCCTTCTTTGTCGCCGAGAAGTCCCAGTTCGTGATCCTCGTCGCGGCCATGGTTGGCAGCATCCACGCCAACAGCACCTACCCAACAAACTTCATCGCCGTCAAACCAAGGCCACCCTCAAATCCACCGGGGGTGGTGCAACCACCCGTAGGTCATGCAGGGGGTGGCCGAATTTAGGTTTTTTAATTTTTGTTTTTTGTTTTTAAAGAAGGGTGGGGTATTTTTTTTTTTTTATATTTGTGGTTTAACTTCCCTTAGAATACATATGTTGTTATCAAACTAAGGAATAGGAATAACTATTTCATTCTGCCTTCCTCTATTCCTAGTAATAGCTATTCTTTTTCCTAACGAAATACCCAATCCGCGAATCAAACAAGCCCTAAGCTTGTAGCATTGGTCAAATTGCAGAGAAAACTCAAGTCATCAGCTCCCCCACTTCCAAAGAAGGCACGTTTCCACTAAATTTATTTATTGCAACTGCAATTTGTTCCAGATTTGGAGGCATTGGATATTAAAGGAGGAATGGAGCCAGTAAACTGGTTCATGAAAACGACAAGGTTTTATCTTTTCTTTTTCTTCTTTTCCTCTTTCACTTTTATCTTTTCCTTTTCATTTTTC
>NC_081547.1:15544415-15568615 GCF_901000735.1 Corylus avellana
TTTTTTTTTTTTTTTTTTTTTTTTTTTTAAAAAAAAAGGTTGTCCCTCCCACTCTTTTGACTCAGCTGGGTCATGGGGGAATGGGCTGATTCAGGTTCTACATCGTATCTCCGAGGCTGAGATAGAGGTGGATTAACAAGAAGTTTTTAAGCGATGCACATTGGATAACAGTTGCTTAATTAATGGTTTTAGGCTTCGATCCACATCCCTTTCTGTTGACTTCCAAAAAACGTACGTATGCAAAGGCCTTCGATGAAATAGAAGACACAACTTTATATGGACACATCCTGCCAAAGTGGTGTTGGAAGTTGCAGAGATGGCTGCAACTCGGACAACAGAAGAAGCTGAGGAAAGTTTGGGTGACCCACGGTGGGGATTGGTTGTGACCCGTCAAATAAAATAGAAATCGAAAATACCATTAAGAGTAGTGGTTCAATGGCCCAAGGAAATTCGCAAGTGGTTAGGTAAGTACTAGGGTGTGGGTTTGAATTTTCACAATGAAAAATTCTCATGCCTGATTAGTATAAATCACCTTGGTTTCCATTGATGCCCTAATGGGGTGGGCGGTTAAACTATGGCTCGGCTAGTCATGAAGATGCGCCTATGGTTTTCATCGTCTAGGTCCCTCCTAAGCAGTCCCTCATGGGTTGGTACCACTATGGTCACGCTAAGATAAAATAGCCACAATTGATCTCCTCCTCCAACTTTTATTGAATAGAAAAAAAAAAAAAAAAATAGAAATCGAAATTGAAATTTTTTTCAACAGACTCACATGGGTCACATTGTGACCCAATTTTATTTTATTTTTTCCAAATAAAAATAGAAATTGAAAATTTGAAAGTATTCTGGTATTTTTTATAGCTTTCATTAGGGTTAAGGTTAGAAATTGATAGTTAAATTGTATCAAATTAAAAGTTTAAAGGGTAAAATTTTAAGATTTCAAAACGCTTAAAATTTCAGATAATTTTGTTTTGCGAAAAAAAAAGAATGAGAGCATGATGTCGGAAAAGAGAGCCCAATATATATATATATATATATATATATATATTGCCATTGTTTACTTTACTGCAGGAGACAATGAAGAAAAATAGATGCAAAGCAAGAAAGTGGAACAATGATAAGGGAAGAAAGTGGGAGCGTGGAAAAAACGACCAAGAAAGGGCAAATTTTTCAAAACATATCCATATAACATTATAATGCCATTGTTTACTTTACTGCAGGAGACAATGAAGAAAAATGGGTGCAAAGCACAAAAGTGGAACAATGATAAGGGAAGAAAGTGGGAGCATGGAAAAAACGACCAAGAAAGGGCAAATTTTTCAAAACATATCCACATAACATCAAACTAATCAAAATATCTCAGAAACAATACACATAAACTCCATAATAACATAAAGGGAAATCATAGGTGCTCTTCTAGTGTTCTTCTGGTGTCCTCTCAACTGTGATGTGGCTTTTAAAATCACTATTGAATTTGAGATTACTTTTAATCTATTGTGATTTTAAAAGTCACATCACAGTTGGAAGGACACCAGGAGAACACTAAAAGAGCACCTAACATTTCCCTAACATAAATAACAATCCAACTCCAAATGTCAATCTATATATAGGTGAATAAAAAGTCTCCTATAAATAGTAACGAGTAAATAGAAAAAAGTATAAACAAAACAAATTTCTAAATCATCAAACATAAATAAGGCGTCTCACCAAAGTCCTTGTGGGGTTGAACCAAATCCATATGATTCTCAAACTAGCTATATATAGAAGGGCCATGAACCATTAATGTCATCTGGAAAAGATTAATAATTAAACATTTATGCAAGTAATTTGATCGTTTAGATACACAAGAAACCCTCAATTTGAGACAATTAAAGCCAATAATTGCAAAATCCTCAATTTAATTTCATGCATAAATGACCTTCAATCTTAAATTTTCTCAAATTCATCATAAACCACTAACTATAAAAGAATGGTCCAACGTGTGATTCTAACATTTATTTACATAACCCAACCATCAATTTTGGTAAATTAAAGCAGAAATGTAAAAATCCCTAAAATTTCTTTAATTTATCTAAAGTTGGATAGATTGTGTCAACAAACATATTTCTTCTATGCAATCAAATGAAGAAAAACACAAAATTTCAATGGTGGATTAGAGTCTCGGTCTTTATCTAAATTAGCCGATTAATTTTTAGTGTTTCAACCTGAGGAGAGCCGAATGCTCTCATTCCTTGGAGTCAAAAGTGAAATAAAGAACATGAATAGTCTCATCTTAAAATTGAAATAAGCAATTGAAATAGTCTCATCTTAAAAATGCAATGAGCTTATAATCTTCATCAAATCTACTTAACCAAGCTAGTAAACTACCAGTAGTACCTATTGATATTATGGTCTACTTGTAGTTTTAAGTAGCCTTTTCTTGACCAAATGAAGCTCAGTTACAACATCTTTCATGTTCATCCATTCTCCTGGCTGTTCAACAGAACAAGCAACTCCAATTCCAAACATCAAAATCAAGCACTCTTGAATTTTGCTTCTTCTAGTCCTACTATTATTATGAGAATCATTCATCGCTATCTCTTCTTCTCTTTCCTGAAAAGAATTGGATCGGCAATCTTGACCACTCGGTTAGGCAAAGCATCTTGGACAAAATAATGTAAATTTAGAGTGCCTTGGAACATGTCATATGTGGGTTTTTTTCCAATAAACATTTCTAATAGTAGGATCCTATAGCTATATACATCGTCATAAGAGGAGGCCTCATTTCCCATACCATACTCTGCAATATTTGGACATATTGTAACATGACTATATAATTAACACGTATATGCTAAGAATGGAATTATGCTATTATACTCCCTATGTGATAAAACTAAAAATAAAATTGTAAAAATACGAAATTTTTATGAATAAAATGAATAATTGACCTTTCTTATCCTCTTCAAAGTTAGAAATGTCATTAAAAGAAGGGGAAAATACACTTTACCCTCCTAAACTATCCACCAATTTACACTTTTAACCACAATGTTTAAAAAGTGACAATTTATCCCCTCTCCCCCCCCCCCCCAAAGTATCTAACTCTGACACTTGACCAGTTGACCCCATGAAGTACACTTTACCCCTCTGAAGTATTTTGAGTTGACATTTTACTCCCGAAGTAACAAAGTTTTGGGCGGGTAAAGTGTCAACTCAGGGGCGTGAAGTGTCAATTCGAAATACTTCAAGGGGTAAAATGTACTTCATGAGGGTCAAGCGTCAATGTCATTTTTTTTTTTTTTGGGGGGGGAGGGAAGGGGTAAAGTGCCACTTTTTAAACATTGGGTTAAAAGTGCAAATATGTGAATAGTTCAGGGGGGGTAAAGTGATAAAGAGTGTCTTCACTTGGAGGAGTATAACCAATTGTTCCTCTAACGCTAATAGAGCTTGACTGGCTAGTTGAAGAGTTATGGTTATCTCCGAGAGAAAATCATGCTAACCCAAACTCTCCAACATGTCCAATCATTTCATCGTCAAGATGGACATTGCTCGGCTTGAGGTCACAGTGGAGGATTGGTGTTCGAAAATGATAATGTAGATATTCCAATGCACTCGCAACATCAATGTGATATTCAATCTCTAATTAAGATTAAAATTCCTTTGCTCCTGGTGCGCCTGATCTTCTATAGTACTCGGATGCAACAAATCCTCAAGGCTTCCATTGACCATGAATTCGTAAACTAAAGCCTTGAAATCATTACCTTTATAATCAACACCTGAACAAACTGTAAGTATCTTTACAAGATTCTAGTGCCTGATGTTTCTCAAGGCCTCACACTCAGCAAGAAAGCTCTTGGAAGCTCCACGGTGCAAAAGGTTGAGCACCTTGACATCAATTGTCGTTCTACCCTCATCGATGATTACTTTATATACGGATCCAAAACTACCCACACCAAACAAATTAGCGGAGGAGAACTCACCAATGGCTTTTAGGAGACTTTGGTAGGACAAATTCAAAAGTAAATTTCCTGATGAACTTGGAGTAGTTTCTTTTCTTTTATTTCTTAACCAACATACATACAAAAAAGAAAGCATAGAAATTACTCCTAGAAGCCCGCAAACTATGGAGATAATTAATTTCATGGATAAGGTCAATTTCGTCTTCTTGGACTCTTTGAAGTTACATTTCGACAACTACATCTCAGGTATTCCTCCGCACAGTTGACTATTCCCACAACTAAAGTTGCACTTGAGTTCTTGAATATGCTGTTTGTTGGCACTAGTCCCTCAAAATTTTGTAAGATAAATTCAAAAAATCCAACGAGTTGAAACCCAGAAAAAAAAAAAAAAAAAAAAAGAAAAATCTGGAATTTTTCCTGACAAGTTGTTTCGAGAAAGGTCTAATTTTCGTAGTCCTCTCAAAGAACCAAAACTTGATGGAATGGTCGCTTGGAAAAAGTTTCCTCGCATACCCAGAGTCTCTAACATAATACAACTGCCAAGACTCTCTGGAATTTCACCGGATAACATGTTTTCTGAAATATGAAATTCACCTAGATTTTTCAGGTTTCCAACTTCCATGGGAAGGGGACTCGTGAAATGGTTTCTAGATAAATATAGACCGGTTGACAATGATGAGAGACCAAAGACCTGTGGAGGCATGGTGCCATTGAGATTGTTATTAGAAAGATATAATACATTCAAAGATTGACAGTTTCCAAAACCTGAAGGTATGCTTCCGTGAAGATCATTATCACTTAAAGATAATTCGAGTAACATATTCAAATTTCCAAGAGAATGCAGGATGTTTCCTGAGAGATTGTTTATGTCAAGAGACATCACCTATAGTCTCTTAATCTTTCCAATATTCGGGGAGAATGTTACCTGACAATTTGTTATTCCACATTTTGAAATCCTCTAAGTTGATGAGATTCACGATCCCGCTTGGAATTGTTCCAACTATATGGTTGTTATTTAGTAACAACAATCTAAGAGTAGATGAGAAGTTACTAATGCATTCAGGTAAGACTCCACCGAAATTGTTGGTGTTTAGAGCCAACATCTCTAAGGGCATGTTTGGTTTGCAGAATAGACCCCTAGAATGGAATAACTAATCCCAGACACACAGGAATAGCTATTCCACTAAAAAGTGAGTGGAATAGCTATTTCTTATGGAATGAAATAGATTTTCCAAAAAACTCCTTATTATTTTTTATTTTATTTTAACTCTAAAATTTGTTTTTTATTTTTATTTAAAAAAAATTAAAAAACCTAAAAATTTATTCGTCATCTTTCATCACCCACGACGTTTAGGGGTTTACGAAAGATGTCGAATTCTCCATTTTGTTTTCCCGTATTTTCTCACCCTCCAAACAATGCCAATCTTCCCGGATCTCCAAAACCCTAACCCTGTTTTTGTTCTCTCTCTCTCTCTCTCTCAATAGGATCGTCCTTCTCCGGCGACAAGTCAGTGAAGATCTTCGTTGCCGGCCATTGGGGCCTGGTCAGCTCGGCCATCATGCTGAAGCTCCACCAACCTCGTCCTGCGTACCCATGCCTAGCTCGACCTAACTCGCCAGAGCAATATGGACGCCTTCTTTGTCACCGAGAAGTCCCAGTTCGTGATCCTCGTCGCGGCCATGGTCGGCGGCATCCACGCCAACAGCACCTACCCGACAGACTTCATCGCCGTCAAACCAAGGCCACCCACAAATCCACCAGGGGTGGTGCAACCACCCCCAGCTCATGCAGGGGGTGGCCGAATTTAGGTTTTTTAATTTTTGTTTTTTGTTTTTGTTTTTTGTTTTTTGTTTTTAAAGAAGGGTGGGGTTTTTTATATTTTTGGTTTAACTTCCCTTAGAATACATATGTTGTTACCAAACTAAGGAATATGAATAACTATTTCATTCTGCCTTCCTCTATTCCTAGTAATAGCTATTTTTTTTTTTTTCTAATGGAATACCCAATCCGCGAACCAAACGAGCCCTATGCTTGTAGCATTGGTCAAATAGCAGAGAAAACTCAAGTCATCAGCTCCCTCACTTCCTAGGTGGTTGTCGGTAGCGGCCAACCGTTGAAGCCTATGCAACTTTTCCAAAGAAGGCACGTTTCCACTGAATTTATTTATTGCAACTTCAATTTGTTCCAGATTTGAAGGCATTGGATATTAAAGGACGAATGGAGCCAGTAAACTGGTTCATGAAAACGACAAGGTTTTATCTTTTCTTTTTCTTCTTTTCCTCTTTCACTTTTATCTTTTCCTTTTCATTTTTCTCTACTTTTGCCATGGATAAGACCAGTAGTTGTTACTCTGAGGGTGAGTTCCCTTCATTTTCTCATTTTTCTGTATCAAATCACATTCTATATATTTATGTTACACAAAATACTTCCCTGGTTCTTCTCTTTTTCTCCTTAGAATATAGTGATTAATTATAAAAAATGTGATAGAAAACTAATTAGATAAATTGACCACTTCCAAGTATTCAACCCCAATTGATCACTTTGGAGATCAAGCTCTAATTATTATATACAGAAATTGATATTTTTATTGATTGGATTGTCATACATGATACACCATCAACATAATTTTATACAAAGTATTGCAGCTTATTCTATATAAAATAATATCTAAAATAAGGAAATTCCAATAAAAAATCATTTTTATAAAGACTTGACACAAATCGGGGCATTCTTACTGTCTAATAAAAAATAGACACAAAAGTATATTTGCTATTACCAATTAATTAGCTAGCTAGCATTTGCTGTTTAAAATATTTCTCCGGATCATTGGACATCACATTTGTAACGAAGAGAAAAACGCTAGCCACATCTGCACTATTACTTCAAAAGAACTAGTCAATTTGAAGATTCCTTAGAATTCATTATAAAGCCCAGTTTCATATAGTAACTAGACAATGTGTGACTTAGCAATCTTTATAAACTACTCACTCTATGTAGGTTTCTTCTCATCTTCCCAATAAGAGAACGGAGTGTTACAACATTAATCCACCTACTATCAAATTTGAGAAGTTCATATTAATGACTTTGCAAAAAGTATTGCCTTTTATTATTATTATTAGTTAAACCTCTTTTTCATTTGTTTCTTTAGTTTTTACGGTCCTAGCTTTTGTCCTTTAGAATACCTTTTACTATTATAATTGTTATTATTATTATTATTATTATTATTATTATTATAAGATATTATGTTTCACGATGACTTTTCCAAAAAGCAATGCCTTTTTTTTAAAAAAAAAACCGATGTTCACATTTTCCATCGAATCAAATCATTAGCCTTCAAAAGTTAATATATTATGTTCTTTGAATTAGGACATTTTTTCCTTCATGGTGGCGTGAACAGTACAAAAAATTAAAAGTTTGATACATTAAATTGATAGTTTTTAAACTTTAACACAAACATTACAAAGGTGATGCGATAGTTAAGTGAGGTTTTCATTACAAAATACAACTAAAAAGTATTAAATCAACATTTTGTACTAACAATTACTATTATTATTTTTATCTCTTTGAGCATAAATGAGAAAAGACTCATTCATCAAATCTAATATAAGTGGTCTTTTAAATTTCAAAGGATTTTAATTTTGAAGAACTTTTCAAAAGGAAAAACTACTTCGGGGTAGCCAAACCTAAGAAATCATGCACTATAGAAGAAGGAGAAATTACAAATTGTTCACACGTACAAAACTTTTGTATTTGATACTAACTTGTCTAGACAAGTGACCATTTTTTCTTCTACCACAATAGTTCTCTCAGAACCTCTAGAAACTTCTTCTATTGTGTTAGGTTATATTTGGCCTTATTCAATGATCAAAACATGTATTTGTAATTTCTCATTCCTTCCCCTTGTTTTACGATGATGATTGGAGTATATATTCATTATTTTCTTGATTTCACCTAACCCTAAGCCCTAACACCCTCTCTACTGCCTGCCTCCCTCTCACTCTCACTCATCACTATGTCTCTCTCCCTACTGTTTCCCCTCGCCGATGGCTGTCGCCACTCGCTGGGACTGTCTCTCCTCGCAGGTTGCTGTCACTGCTTGCCGTCTTTGTGTGGCTATCGCCGCTTGCCATCTCTGTTCTGTCTCCTATCACTACTGTCTCTATAAAGTTTTCTATCTCTCTTATACAATATGTAAGGATTTTTATTTTTTGAATTGCTGTTCAGACGTTTGTGTCATGTTTGGATTCTACATGCCATGATAGGATTTTCGTAGTTCAATTATACATATATGCAAAAATTCATGTTTCTTAGTTTAATTTGGGGCAACATGTTTCTTAATACAATGCATAAATTACCTATCTAATAACACTTTAATAGATGGAGGACACTTTGAGTGATGCAACATGTTTATAAGTTAGTTATTTGCAACTTCACTTAGTTTTCATTATTTATTAATTTATTCTAATTATTTATTCATAGATGTGATGCAACCTTCAAGTTCAAGTAATAATAATTAATTGGTAAAAAGAGAGAGGCTCTGCCTTCTCTCTAGAATTTCTCTCTCTTTTCTTCTAGACAACACCAAGCAACACCAAGTAGTAGTGCTCGGTATTTTCTCTGTAGGCTCCACTGATCTTCATTTTTTGGCGGGTTGCTTTAGATCTAGTTTGTAGATCTAAATCTAGTCTCTTCAACTTTAGATCTGATAGTCTTCTTCGGCCAAGGCGTGCCTTCCGAAGGGATGTCTATGATGTCGTGCTCCTCCTCTGCTGCTTGTGGGGTTTTTGTTTTTGTTTTTTTGTCTTTTATTTTGTTTGTCCTAGCTTCGGGCTGAGGATGTATTTGTTATCCTGGTCTTCGGGTTGAGGATGGAGTAGATCGGTGTGGAGGCTTAACTCTCATGGTCGGATTTTTAGTTTTTAGTTGTTTTTTATTTTTGTTTTGTATTTAGGCTACCCATGTCTTAGATATAGTCTGCACGAAGCAAATCTGTTCCTTAAATATAATTTATACATGGGTTAGCAGAAGCTTGAAGTCATTTTTATGACTTTGTAACATTCATAGCTTGTGGCTATGATTTTTAAAAGTTGTATGCTCTGTGGTGTAAGAGCTTTATGCTCATGAAATTTCATCAATGGAAGTTCCATATTTCTCAAAAAAAAAAGTTTAAGTACTGATTCATCTTTTGCCTAGAGATTTGTTAGTAATGAAGGTTATCATTTTTTTGAATTGTCATAATATTTTAATTACAATACAATTATATTAAGCATTTTTTGATATTTGTACATGCTTGTGCCTTAATATTATGTTAAGTTTATAAGCTTTCTTCTTTTGGTGTCCATAGGATTTGCTAGAAGACCAAATGAGAGTATGTTATGTACAAGGATTGATGAAGTTTTATTTGTATAATTTCTTGCGTAAAAGTTAACCCACAAGGATTGTGGAACATATATATATATATATATATATATATATATATATATATATGTTGTGTTGATTCTGATGAAGTCTCCATTCAAATCCTTCCTAAAACTAAATGTTATTTTAAGGACTTTTTACATGTTAAAACTAAAGTTTAACAGGTTATGATTTATATTTAAGGAATTTTTTTTTTAAAAAAAAAATTACAAATAAATGTAAATTTGGGGTAAAATATTTTTGATTTTTCAATATGGGCTCTTTTCATAGCAATTTGACTCAAGAAGACACTAAAAAGACAAAAAAAAAAAAAAAAAAAAGGGTAAAAAATGCTACAGTGATCCGAAAAAAAGCTCCAAACTGAAAATTGGTTATGTAGTTATCTTGAAAAAGCCAAAAAAAAAAAGGCTCAAAAAGCCCAATTTTGAAAAAGCGGTTATAGCAGATAGTTACATGTTTTACTAACCGCTAACTGGCGGTTAGAAGCTAACCACTAACTGGCTGTTAGTAGCTAACTGCTAACCGCTATACGGTTGCGGTTAGTGAAATTTATTAACCACAAAGGCGGTTACGGCCTAATCGCCTTTACACCCTACTTGAATCTTTGCAATTTTATTTTTTATAGTAAAAAAATACGGACATCTTGAAAATTTTGACATGATTTAATGAAAAAGCATAACGGATGGTTGATATTGCCAAAAATTAGAAGTTTGATACATTAAATTGTGAGGTTTTGAACTTTGAGAGATAATTGCAAAAATGATAGAAGTTCAGGAAGGTTAAGTGAAGTTTCTCCAAAAATTTATTACCACAAAAAATAATAATTATTTAATAATTATAAAATAATTGTTTTCTGAGCCGACTCGACCCGGCTTGCTGATCTAACCCAAGAGTCCCTCCACCTCCAACAACAACCGCCACACGTTCTGGCAGTTGACAGGAAAAGGAAAAGGAAAAGGAATGAGATAAGACTCAACAACTCGTAACGGTAATTGCAGCGTGGCTGACACCAATTTGCTGCCGGCAGCCGGCAGGTATGCTCCAAACTTATTAATTTATTGGCCACATTCCGCTGGACTTGCCAAAATCTTCAACCAAACGGTTTTTTGATTGTTGAAATGGTTATGAAGAGTAGATTTTTCAATATTTTTTCTTGGAAAATTTGATACCCTTTTTGCTTTTAAAGTCACCCAGAATAATCCAAGCTTTCAAGGGGGGATTTCAGTGATCTCATGCATTCAATTGAGTTTTTCTTTTTTTGAATAAATAGTTTTTTTTGGAGCTTAATTAATGGTAACTAACTCCTACTATGAATTTCAAGAGATGGATTTGGCTTTTGCGTCTCCATTGTACGCAGCAAATGGAAGGAAACCCATCTTTGGCACTAAGCCCTTAAGCTCTACCCTTCATAGAAAGTTGTCCTCCCAGAAAACATCTCCTTGCATGGCAACTGTAGCTACCCAGACCAGTCAGGTTTTCTTCTTAATCCTCTTCCTTCAATTATTTATTTATTTCCTTTTTAAGCTACTGTTGTTGCATAATACATGGCTTTGTCTTCAAGGCATATGACGTTGTGTTAGAGAACAAAAAGCATGATCTACTGAGAGCTATCCAGGACACACAACGGGGACTCGTTACATCTACTGATCAACGCTCTTCCATTGAGGAGGCTCTGGTATAGTTTCCTTCAATATCTTTGTTTGCTTCGTACTCCTGCTTGTTAGTTCTACCCCTTACAACCCCAAGGTTTTGTCTCAAGTGGTGAACGCATTGGACTTGGTGGCATTTCCATCAGGTTTAAGGTTCGAATCCCGTGGGTGCAAACAAATCTTTGGGGCTGCGCTTGCGTCGAAGCCGAGTCTTACTCGACTTGTGTGGTAGGCGCTCTAGGGTTTGCCCTTCAAGTGTGGGTACACAAAGTGGCCCTACCTTGAAGTTCCCGTCATAAAAAAAGTTCTACACCCAACATTGAATGCTCATTTGATAAAAATGAGGAGTCGGAATATATGGGTGAACTTATTCTAATATTAATTTCTGAACATGAATACAATTGGCAGGTCAATGTGGAGGGATATAACATGGGTTTACCAATTGATCTGGTAAAGTTGGATGGGACATGGCGCCTGCAGTATACTTCTGCCCCTGATGTTCTCGTTCTTTTGGAAGCTGCTGCTAGACTTCCTTTCTTTCAGGTACTAAGAACGGAAATCTAAATCTGTAAATATCTTCTTCTAATAAAAGCAATTAAACTTATTGTTTCAGCTTTATTCTGAACCTTGTATAGCTCTTAGTTATATCTTCATTCCAGATACCATTTTACATGAAAAGGCGTGAAGATTAAAAAGAACTTGCATGCCATATGCTTGCATGCCATATGCCATTTACCCTTTTAGTTATAAATTGTTTCTTTCCAGATACCATTTTACATGAAAAGGCATGAATTTGCATGCCATATGCTTTCTGTTAAATGTGAAAGGAATTTTTGTGGATGCTTTTGTGACTGAATATGTTTTTTGTCTTTGCTTCCTGGATTAGCAATCATATCTAAAAGTTATGCACTGTGGCTTATTCTATGTCTGTGAAATGTCAATCACTAGATTTGTTATCTTCCTTTCTCCTCATGTTTTCTTCCTCTTACATTGTTCTCTGCAATTGCTTTCGGCATGAATGTGGACCTAGGTTGGGCAAATTTTTCAAAAATTTGAATGTCGGGATCAATCAAATGGAGGTGTCATCCGTAATGTTGTTCGATGGAGTATTCCAACTTTGTTAGAGGTAACCATCTGTCTCTCTTTCATCCAACTATCGTTTTTGGGGGCAATTCTACTCAATTTATAGATCTAAAATCAAGGTGCTGTATTATGTTGGATTTTTTTTTTTTGGGAGGGCTGGGTAAGTAATCTGTATTGTAGCTATGTTGCTACTTCACTTTTTAATTACTCTGTCTCTCTCTCTCTCTCTCTCTAGTCACAAAATATCAATATGATTTGAACAGTTTATGTTTATTCGTACATTCCTGAATTTGCTACGTCAGCAATGAAGATTTCAAAGCAACTGTTTTACTTGCATTTCTGTTATTGTCTTCTCACCCATGTCCAGCATGTATATGGCATTTTGCATATCAATCTTAACTCTGTCACAAAATCCTAACCCTGTAATTAATGCACACATGCACTATATAAAAAACCGATGTTCCTAGACATTTATGATATGACATTAGCAAGTCATAAATTTAGATTCACATGTTCATATTGAAAAGGCCGATGTCCGTGTTTGGTGCAAAAGGCGAATATCCAATAAGAACTAGAATCAAAATTTTGAGCTTAATGTTAGGGGAAGTGAACTTATATGTGTCCATAAGTCTTAGTATTTTGGTTTGACTTATGGCCCTTGGGTAGCAATAATTGGCACTTATGGTTTCATATCACTACATGTGTTGCCCGACCCCCTCACAAAATAAGGTCTTGAGCTCACTCTTTGAAAGTGGATCACACACTTCACACAAGAATTAATTATGCATTTACCAAATTTTGAATGGATATCGTGTGAAATCGAATCAATTTTTTATTGACTCATTAAGCATTTGAAACGTGTTTTGAATTTTCTTTTTGATTAAACAAACTGCATTTCAAAATTGACTATTTTTGCATTAAATGTTTGTTCAGTTAAAAATGTGAGTATTTAAGTAAGGGGGAGCTATGGTTTTCTACTTGCAAAATAGAGTGCACTATCAACCAAATTTGATCTATCAAACTTAATTGCCAATCGATTAAACCTTGACAACCTTTGAGGTTTTAAAAGACCCGATTGTGCCCCTTTTTCTAATTGTTCAAACAACAGTTTTAGGGCACATTGGACTTCCAGATTCATCCCAACCTTCATGATTATCCCTCTTCAACCCAAAATACTTGTGTTTTTCCTTCCCCACACTAGAGGTATGTGGATTTCCATCTTTTTACTCTTCAAAATTCTTGTGTTTCTCCTTTTGAGTTGGGTTGGTTTGTTTGTGTTAATATGCTGTGTTTGAGATATTTTCACTCATTATTCGGATGTATTTAGGCATGGTTTGCATTCTACATTAAGTTTCGCATAATTGGTTTTCATGGGTGCACACCATGTGTTCAACAAAATGCCAAATGAGTTTTTTCTTTCACATTTGTATGTTCTGCTTGAATTGGTTGATGTATTTCACCGTTGTTATGTATTTGAAACATTACTAGGCTACTTCATTTGATTTTAAGCCATTGCACTCTGTAATTGGTCTAGGCATTAGAGTTTGTTTTAGACTTATTGTTCTTATATGTCATGCCTAAGGGGGCATCTTAGTTTAATTCATTGCATTTAGGTCATGTTTACACATTTAGATTATTGCATTTGGTGTTGCATTTTAGACCTTTAAGTTGTTGCAGCTATAAGTCTTATTAGCTGTTTAGTTGTTGTGATAAGCGTTTACGGTTTGACCAGGATATGCGTGATAATGTGTTTAGTTATGTTTATGTCAGTGCATTTTAAAGTCTTGCACTTAGTTCTTAACTTAGGTCTCCGACATAGACATCCATTGTGCTTAGTTGTTGTGTTGTGTCTTATGGATGTCTGTGTTTGTGCTTGGATTAGGTCACCATGTCTGCTCATTGGATTCATGTTCATACTTCATCGTTTGCACCGGATGCTAGTCGGGTTGATGACCCTTGAGTGGAGCAGTTGTTTTATTCTAACTTCCATGCACGTTTGCTCATTGTGGAGCGTGCTGTTGATCTTCCTAATTGTCGAGGTACTCAGATTTCTTTTGTTTTTGAGTCTTGTGATTGGCAGCCTTCGATTTTTTATCTTACTTCACCTTCCATGGCTTTGGTTCAAGAGTTCTACTTGATTATACATGCCATTGGTGAGAACTCCTCCTTTGCGGTCTATCTCCAAGGTATCACCTTTCGTGTTACCCAGACCTTGTGTCTACTGTCTTATCCTTTCTCAGTATACACTGCTCCTTCCAAGGAAACTACAATGCAGTGTTTCACTAAAAATGAAACTTCTTGGCCTGAGCAGCCTCTCATAGTTGAAATTACAAATTTTTTACTGCTGAGAATTGATTCCTGAGTCGAATTATCTGTTCTGACATCTTTCCTATTAGTCATGCATCAAACTTTGGGGTTGTTAGAGCCTACATGCTTTATGCCCTAGTTAATGATGTTTCTATTGATTTTGGTAGTCATTTCTGTAAGGTTGTGGTTGACTTTTTCGGTCTCTGGCCACCCGCACAGGTTTTCCTTTTCCTTTATAAGCATTTTCATATTCCCTCGGATGAGTCCCAACTACAGCTCAAGTCAGCTTATAGTAGCAAGACTATTCAGAGGAGTTGAGCTCATATCTCGCAAGGTTGATGAGGGTACAGAGGAAGTGGCAGCAGAGAGAACAGCTCAGCAGGTCCATCTACTTCATAGTCAACCTTGTTGGATATGATGGCTAGATTGGATCTTTTTCAGCAGACGGTTTTACGTCATTTGGATTGAGAAGATCAGATAGGAGATCAGGTGGCTCAGGTGGGGCAGCATTTGGATCAGATGCAGGAGCAGATGGCTCACATGGAGCTCGACATCCATGCTCTCTATGGTTGCCTGGGTCTTGATGCTGGTTTTGTGACTTACTCTTTGTTGTTTTGTGATTTAAAAAAGGGCGGGGAGTTTTTTAAGTTGGGTTGTTAGGTGTTAGGGGGAGTGGTTATGCTTTTGATGATGTGATCTTGATGTGGTTCACTGGTTCAATGATTTTGACATATATGTACTTTGTGATTTTTGATTTGATAGTCAAATGTGTGCTCTTAGCATTGATTTTGTACTTGGTATCTGTCTATCTGATTAGTTTTCTACATCTTTCTCTATGTGTTTTAATATGTTTCTACATCAATTTTAATTATTAGCCAACTTGACTTTTAAAACCCAGGTTTCACCCTAACTAAATACCTTGTGTACCAAGATTCTTACATGTGAAAAGAAGTTGTTGTTCATGGTTCTTGGTGAGAATCCTAAACATTTTTTAGCCTAAACAGATACAAAACCTCTTCTTCTTTATTACTAATCAAACCACAAAAAAGCATTCAGCCACTAGAATTCTGGATTGCAGCGGAGGAGTTCATTCATTAAGGAGATTCTTGTAGAAAAAAGGCTAAAGGTTCTGGAGCCACTGCAGTGGGAGACAAATAAGTCATTTGCTAGGGTTGCAAGCTGAGCATAGGCTTACAAAGGTTTTGTAAGTAGATTGTTTGTAAAATAAGTCTTCTATAGTGTTTTCCTTTGAGGTTGGCTAACCCTCCAGAGTGGTTTTTCTTTTGAAGCGTTCTTCAAAAAGTTCCACTTTGTTATCAAAATCTTGTGTTCCTTTATTTTTTGCTTGCTTTGATTTTAGTATTGATAACTTTTGTGTTTGGATTAATCATTGTTCTAATTGGTAATCTGAATTGTGAAAAGATTGAGATGTTCCTGAATTGTTAAAAAACTTGGGGTTAAAAACAACTTTTCAGACTTCATGGTTCTCTTCTTTGCAGGAACAAGAAGGTGCCACTCTGCTTGTTTCTGCAAAATTTACCATTGTTTCTGTGCGTAATATCTACCTTCAGTTTGAAGAGGTAGTTTCTCTGTCCTCCATGAAACACGTCTTGTAGAGGTGTATCATATGCGACTGTTTCCTACTATTTTGTTGGACTGCCAAGGAAATGCTCTTAACTGTACTTAGAAGAAATTTAAATGTCGCCTATTCTATACGTCTTTTTCCTTCCATATGCTATCATCTTATTTGTTTCTCAATTGCATTAATAAAATTCACTTACTAGATATATAAAAATGAGGGAAGAGTAATGTAAAAAATTTGTTAGGGAGAATGAAAGTTGAAGCTGCATTCCAGGTTATATTTCCTGAAGAGGACATATCAGCTTAATACAATTGGTTATGAGACCAAAAAAGACAAAGAAAATAAAATTATGACTGCTTGGTAGTGTTCCATTAAAGTTCTCATATTTCCAGTCTGAGCAGCCTGCCCAGAAGTTCTTTTGCAATTACTGTTAAAGTCAGATGTCAGTTCTTGTCTTGGGTACTGCGATCTGCATCAGTTTCTATCAGTTCAAATTCTAATCCCCTTTTCTTGTAATGAGAACTTGAGTTTCATATGAAATAACACCTCCAAACTAAAATTTGTTGCCTCGCATGTGTCTAAAATGGTAACTCCACAGTTTGCGGTTCTATTGTACCTAAAAATGATTTTTGTTTCCATCAATCCACTTTGAATAGTCTTGAATTTATTTTTGGCTTCATTTTGATGCTCCACCCCCCAGCATAACAGAGAGTTTCATTTCTGAGCTTGCAGATCAGGGAAGTTTGTTTCTTTTAGATCTGTAATTGCCCCATACCATAGCATTGAGCATTCTTATTAAATATCAGATGAAAAAAAATTTATGCCTTTTGCCAGACTTATATTGCCACTTCATTTCCAGATCTCAGAATTGCATACAGTTTTAAATTATAGACTTGGAACCAAGCTTAAGAGCTTGATGTCTTTGCAATGGGTTAATAGAATGGCTTGTTATCAAGAAGATTATGTAGCTCTTGGGATCATGTCATCATCTCCTAAGATTGACAAAAGATAACATCCATTTGTTTGGCATATACACAAAAATGCAGAACCCTCGTCTCTTTTGGGTGTTTGCTTTTTAAGATAATCCGTTCCTTGATATGAGATGCTATTTGAAGTATGCTTCTTGTAAATTGAGTAAATCTTGCAATTTGTTTTTGGCAGATAAGTGTACAAAATATAAAGATCAGTGAAGAACTGCAAGGTCTCATAGCTCCAGCAATACTACCACGGTCATTTTTAAGCCTACAGGTAAGTCAACCACATAAGTGGTTTCAGATTGCGACCTTTAATTGCTAGTTTTGCATGTATCCACTAAATGGATCCCAAATCTAGTTGGTATTCACCATCTTGGGTTATATAATTCATTAGCTATTCTTGTTTGCTAGTGGGGCAACAGCTGTATAGTGATACTTCTTCTTGAGAGTTTTCTGCGTGATTGTGTGCAGATCTTGCAGTTTATCCGTGCTTTCAGAGCTCAAATCCCTGTAAGAGACGCAGGAAGGTAAGTGATGTCATTATATTGTTGTTATGTTAATTATTTCTGCCTCTTGCTGCAAATTTTGAATGCTAAACTTCTTTGAATTATAGACAATCAGTAGGAGGGCTGTATTACCTTTCGTATTTGGATGATAATATGCTTTTGGGGCGTGCTGTTGGTGGTGGAGGCGTATTCGTGTTTACGAGAGCTCAACCTCTCGATGGATGAGGGCTACGTTCAACTTGTTTTTACTGATGGCCAGCATTTGTACACAACAAGAAAAGCTTTTGAGTTTAAAAATGTCACTATGAGGAGTCCAACATTGAGGTGATTTTCCATATCAAGACCATTAATAAGCAAGGCCCATTATGCATTTTTCCAGGTCGTTGGTGTTTTTACTGACCACATAGTTTTAACAACTCTTGCCACTTCCAGCATGCAAGGAACGCTCAAGAAATATGGAGGCCTCATGTCCCATTTTTCCAATTATTCATTCCACCAGACTTGATTCTGATGATGCAAAATTTATTGTAAAGTAAAACTATGTAATTGGATAGCCTTGAAACTAACAATAGGCTGTTCATATAGAAACAAACTATCATATTCTATTCTCAATTTAATTTAATTCAAATCCTAATTAATCGCTCCCTTAGCTTGAAGAATGAAATGAGATAGGCCAGAAAATGTAAGTGAAATGCTCTTCTCTTTTTGGTCCATGCATTAGATCGTTGACTTCCACGCTAGATCTTCAAAGCTGGTACCATATTTTTGCATTTAGAGAACTTCAAATCTGGTTGCAATTCTTGTTTTGGTGTCCGCCAAGCCCTCCCTATACATTGAGGTAGAGCTCCTCCTTGGCTGCTTCGATCCAATGAATTTTAGTGCTCTTTCTCCTATTGGCTATTGTGGTGCGCCTTTTTGTTTGCCGCAGTAATAGATGTGTAGGTAGTTCTGTTTTAGGAATATTGTCTTTTCTTGTTGTAGCCAATCCAATGGGCCAGATTATTTCTTTGACCAATTTACAATAATTTTTCACTTTTTTGCACTGATTTTCTGGTTGTTTTGGGTTGCCAACTAAAATGTTTGTTTGTATTTCGTTTGTTGTAATCTTTCCATTTCCCCTTTCCCTTGAATTGATAAGGAAAAACAAAAACTCTCTCATCACCTTATAACTGACAGATCACATAGTCCTGAATGCTTGCCCTGTTATAATCATTTACAATTGAATTTACAAGCGCTACGAAAAGTAGAACAATCTTATTGGGAGTGAGAGGGTAGTGCTTAACAATAACAAGTTGCATTCAGTGATGGATCCAAAATAATCTTAGCCTAATCTTTGAATAATTTGAACATTGAAATAATCTTAGCCTAATCCTATTTCTATGGCTTGTTGGTGTGTTTTGGAAAGCTGTTTCTTTTATCATGAAGGGTGGTTTGCTGAGTCTTGGTCTATCAAAACTTAACCTAACAGTACCATCTAAGTATTGTTGTAAACAATTTAGATTAAATGCTGTATTTTCTGTTTTTGTTGGAATGTTTTCATTTTCTAATAACCATTCTGATGGAGGTTCTACTTCGGACCATACTACTGATTTTGGTATTCTAACGTTTGCATCACAAGAATGCGTCTATATAAGTAAAGTTTTATCTTTGGGACTTTTAACAAGAGCATGCACATTAAAATTCGTTTTCATTGACTTATAATAAAATCTGTAAATTAATGTTAAAGGTTGGCTTCCTTCTAACATATCATAACCTGTTGTTTTAATATTCAAAGTTAAAGCTTTTAAAATTTGTGGATCATTTAAACTTAAAGTGAAGTCAGGGAAATAGTCAAAATGAATTGGTCCTTTATGTAAACTAGATTCAACGACTTCTAACATGCTAGTGCTGTAATCTTTATGTCTTGCATCTCTTAAACACAAAAGTACAGAGGCATTAATTCCTAGACGGACTAAGAGTTTTACAGCAACTTGGATTAATCCTATGTGAAGGAAATTCATTTTCTTTTCTCTAAGTTTTTTAATTACTTCTTTAGAAAGTAATTGACATGTATCATGATGTTTATTTAAAGCATAGACTTGTTCAACTGTTTTAACGCCGTAATCATTGCTAAAAGATAAGGGTGAAAAACTTGATTTATAAATTTCTTTAGTTGGGACCTTGGGTATGTTCCAATCATATGAATCCATATTTGCTTCAGAGATGTTATATTCTTCTTCATTAACTATATCAGATAAAGAAGGTAAACTAGATCTAGAGCTCATAAAAGAAGTGGATCTAAACAACCTAGACATAATTCAAAATATTTGTTAAGGACGAGACAACAAAATTGCAGACTTTCTACTTCCAAATCCTTCTCTTTAACTGATCTTTAAGTGTTTTGGAATAGCTATTTGTGTTCCTACTGTGTGTCCTCCCGACTTACAAGCCTACCCGGCCTAACTGCGCTGACGGCACATTGACGGCACAAAGCATACATCCCATAGAACTCAAAGATTTTGCTAAAGATAACATCTGAAAATATATTTGTTTTACAATTCTGTTTTCTGGAGTTAACCAATATATGAATAGACATCAAGATGAACAGATCTACACATGGCTTTGATACCAAGAGGGGACTCGTAGAACGAGTTGATATAAGCGGAAGAATTGAAGAAATAATGATGAATTTAAACAGAGACTGCTTGAAAGAATCTAGTTTGAATATGAAAATCATATCTAGATGGATACACAAAGATATAAACATAAATATGAATATAAAATGTTGAAGATACTTCAATTAGAACCATAAATTCAAGAATATACATAATGAAAATAAGATATATGAAAATAAAGACTTGCGAAAATATGATGCTGTAAAATTAGCTTGAAGAAGCTTTCATTGAATGAAACATTCTGTAGTACATAGATGAAACTTTGACATACATATTGTGAGATTTCACAGATGATCAGAGAGGGAGAAAAGAAAAAAGAATTTAGTTCGGAAGAACCTGATCTGCGTTTACAAGAGTTGAAGGGGCTTTATATATATATATAGTGATCTTATGATCAAGACAACTTTTATTGAATATACTAAGGGGTGTAAAAAAAAAAAATCGGGAAACGGGTAACCGGGGTGTTAGGAAATTAATCCTATTTCTCAAGACCCATGAGATGCGAAAAATAAGAAGAACGTGGAATAACAAAGATTAGGCAATCAACACATGACACCAAGATTTAAGTGATTCAGCTTAACAAGCTTACATCCACTGGCAGAGATGATTCGGAGAAAATTCACTATCAAAATATGGAGTACAAAATAGTAGAGAGAAAATCACTCAGATCCCAAAGCTCCAATATACCCAAATCTCACTATCACGCGAGAGATTATTCCTAAAATCGAATACAAAAGACAGATGTACAAACTCTTCTTTTGCTGGAAGAGATGGCGGTTGATCTCTATTTTCTTCTCTCACTCTGCAGCACATTTTTCTTCTAATCACTTGTTTTTCGCTCCTCCAAAAACCACCATGAAGAAAACACCACACTTGGGTTTTCTAATTCCCTTGTGCGGTAACCCCTTGTGCTGGCTGCCCTTGTACTCTCCTGATATCCCTGTCTCACATTTTGTCCAACACGTTTTTGGCATACCAAAACACAAGCAAATATTACCTTTCTTTTTTGCTCTACACTTTGCCGCCCAGCACCATGCCATTATATATTGGGCAAAGACTCCAACTCCAAGTCAAAATAGTACTCCTAATACAAGTTAGAGAAGTACTCCAAAACCTCCCAGGGCAAGGACTCAAACTCAGTGTGTAAAGCCACAACACCACATAAGGAATCCAACTAGGAGAAGTATTCCTCGGCTGAACAACAACTTGCAATAGGCCCCACGTGTATTGACTTGTCTTATTCAAGTCACAAATATCAACATCCGGGGTGCCTGGTTTCGGTTACCGGTTTTGGGGTTTTTAAATACCCGATTTTGGGGTGCCAGGTGAAGGAGAAAGGGATCCTCTGTCATCTTCAACTTGAGTGGGAGGAGGAGTTTGCTTAGTAGTGTAAAAAACAGAAGAAATTTGAGAATCAACAGAAACACTCTTTAATTTTAAATTAGGATGAGCAAGAAATTTTTCAATGTCTTTATCTCTTTGTTGGAGTCCTTCTGTGGTTGTTGAACCAGCAAAAGAACTCATTCTTCCGTTGATCAACAATAGTCTTTCAATTTTGTTAGAAATGTTTAAACCAGAAAAACAGATCTTAACAGATCCATCCAAATACTGTAGGATGTAGTCAAGATTAGTGGTGTCTTTTTCTACTCTAGCAGGCATAGATACATTTTCCAAAAGCCATTTGTTAAGAAGATCAATGTCATCCCAATGAATCATTTTAGGAGTACGTATATTAGCATCTTGAGAAGAAATGACGAAAGGATCATAATTTGAAACGAGAGCACTGGAGTAGGTAGCTGGTGATCCGGGGCTAAAAGCCGAGAAACAGTTAGCAAGAGCAACAGATGAATTAGTAACTGGAGCAGTAATGGCAGACTCTGGTTTTAAGACCAAAGCCTTGGAGTCAAGATGATACCCTTGGCCAAAACTTAGGCCAGTGGAAACACGGATCCTCAACTCTTATGGCTCTAATACAAATGGGGGGAGATGATACCAATGAGAGGAGATGATAATTAATTGAAATTAATTGAAAATAAAGATGAAAATAAAGCAGTAGAACCATCCATGTAGGTGGTAAATGCAAGTAAAATAGGCATGATGCAAGAATTTCCAAAGTAAGCGCGAAATTGGAGCGTATAAAAGAGAAATGGAAAAGATTGATAATGAATAGATATCAAAAGATCTGATTAACAAGAGTACTTTCAGATTCAAACGTAGTTTAGAAGTAGCGAAAGTACACAAGAGCATAACAGATTACAAATAGTAGGCAGGGTAGTTGCAGAATGAGTTCAGTGTTTAGGCTGAAAGCTTCTGCCTTACAATGAGGGGCATTCGTCTTTTTTATAGAAAAAATCCAATGGGTAAATAAAAATTACATTGAGAAAGTTAACAGTAAAAGTAGAGAACTGTAGTGTCGGTAGAAACTGTAGCAAAACTGTAGTGTCAGCAGGGACTGTAGCAGAATTGTAGTGTCGACAGACAAATGAGAAACTGTAGCAATAATGATTGAATTGTGCCATAATGGTAGGCAAATGTCTTCAAGAATAGAAATGGTACCATGGTCGGTAAATGTAACGGTGCCACTATGAAAGGCAAGTGAATCGTGCCATTGTGAAAGGCAAGTGAATGGTGCCACTATGAAGGGCAAATGAACAGTGCCACAGTGAAAGACAAATGATTATAAATCTTCAATTCCGGGGCAATAGTTATTGGGGCTATCACCAGGGAAACCAAAATTTCCATACCATTCTTTCATGGGGTTAAAAGTAGCTTTAGAAGATGCATCAAAATTTTCTTCTTCATCTTCAATGGAATTATCATTGAGAGATTCCAGAAGTGCTTTTAAAATGTGTTTCTTTTCTTTTTCTTCTTAGAAGAACTGGAAGAAGTAGCAGAAGTAACGGCATTTGTCTCTTTGGGAGGGGAAAGGAAAGTACTAGGAGTTATCAGTTTGGTAAGATTGACAATGGTTAATTGATTGGGAATTGGAGGGGCTTGGATTTTTGGCAAATGGGCTAGATTTTGACATTTCCAATGATATTATCAACCCATGGGTAGTTATCCCACCATTTTACATACCAATGTCGTTCTAGCTTGTCATCAAGAATGACATATTTCCATTTTATGATCCAAGGAATTTTGAACTTTTTGACAAAATGCAAAATGTGAGGAAATTTGGCCCCATGTTCATCAGTATTATAAAGATTTTTGAATGATTTGAAAGTCCCAACAAGTTTTATTGGGAGGATATCAGGAACAAGACCAAACTTCATCCACCATCTGGAGAACCAAAGAGGGAGGATGCCTCCAAATTCTTTATCAAAGTTTATGAAACAAAAGTGGTCAAACTTGGGATTTTGGTAGAGCATGAATTTGGACCAGGCATCAATGTAATCATAATAGCAAAACAGGATGGGGAAATCTTCCAATTTTCTTGGGTTCGAGGGATGTTCCCCCCAATCTTTTTCAAGAATGATTCTATCAAAATAGACACTGTGATAAAGTAGTTTTTTTAGTTCAGCTTTATTGTAAATGGGTTTGAAATGAACAGACTTTGTCTGGAGCAGGATATTAGTGTAGTATGAAAGAGTTTTTAGAGGATGCTCAGGGATCCAATGAAACTGAGGAGGAAAGTAAGAAGCGGCAATTTGAGTAGGAGATTTAATGTGAGAACGGTTTATCTCAATATGAAATAAATGCTCGGAATGAGGTAGAACGACGTAAGCTGATGTTTTATTGTATTTAATGAAAGGAATAGTGGGTTTTTCAGAAGAAATGACAAAAGGGTCATAATCTGAAACAAGAGCACTAGAGTAGGTAGCTGGTAATCTGGGGCTAAAAGCCGAGAAAAGGTTAGCGAGAGCGACAGATGAATTAGTAACGGGAGCAGTAATGGCAGACTCTGGTTTTAAGACCAAAGCCTTGGAGTCAATCTTCTCCTTATCCTTTTTGCTTGCCATGCTAGCACTGCAAAAATTCACGAGTGAGAAAATCTGGAATAGAGTTATTGGAACCTTTAATGTATTCAATATCAAAATAAAAATAAATAAAAAAAGCGCTTAAAACGGCTTGCCATTAGGCAATTTTTTTTT
>NC_081547.1:15568715-15579763 GCF_901000735.1 Corylus avellana
GTGAAGAAGAGACTGTGGGCTAGGCCTTGGGTATGTGTGAATAGTTTTGGTTTCAACTGCGGGTTAGGCCAAGGGTATGTGTGGATAGTTTTGCATCTAGGAAGGACATGCTTAGGAAGTTTGCCTTGTGAGTGAGTACCTAGGATGAGATTCTGTAAGACTATGCCCAGTGAGTGATTTTGTGTGTAGTTTGTCTGTCAATATGTGGAGATCTAATTCTTCTGTTAGCTCTAATTCCAGTTTACCACCTGACGTGGTTAATTTTGAACAATTTTCTGTTGAAAGTGATAATGATTTTAAATTTGATAAGTGGAATATCCCCAAGCCTAACACTAAGGATGTTTACACGACTTCTTGGTATAAATCTTCTTTTAGATCTGAATATTCTGTTAAAATTGTTGAACAAACCTTTGCTATTTCCGGCAAAGATCAAACCATTACCTTGTTTAACAAAAAAATTTGTTAATAATTCTCTTGCTAAAGGTTACAGATTTTGCATATTGGTTCTGTTCAAGTTGCAATCAAGCCATTGACTCGACTTAGTATCAATGCTTCTGTTTTGTTATGTTTGCGTGACGCAAGATTTGTTGATTTTCGTACTAGTATTCTTGGTATGATTCAATCTTCTCTGTTTAATGGTCCCTGTCCATTTTGATGTTTTCCCCAATATTTCTCTTGCTTTGGATGATATTCATATTCTTAAAGCTTTAACGCTGAATATTCTTACTTCTTGTTATAATATGGAAGAAGGTAGTAGACCTCTTGCTATCATCTACCATATTTATTATAAATTGATGAAGACAAATCTAGATCCACAAGCTGTGATCAAGAATCCAGGTGAATCTACTTTGTTAATTCAAAGTTCTACTCAAAATGCTAATATCAAAACTCCAAAAATAATTCGCTAGGATGAGATTGACCTCCCCAACGAGTAGCTTTTGGAAGGTGTTACAAAACCTTCTCGAGTAGTTAATGATGCCTCCAATATTGATTACATCCAGCAATACATGGATGGATTTGTGAAAATTAATTTTTCTGATTTAGGACTTTCGGGTAGAATCGAAAGACCTCTGTTGGTTAACGAACGAAGGAATTCTTTTGCTGGTTCCACAACCTTAGAAGGACTCCGACGTCGTGATAAAGAAGTGGATGAGTCCCATAATGCTCCTTCTTCTCTTTATCCTGCTGTTAACCCTGATTTGAAGCTCAAAGGAATTTCTACCGATTCCCAAGTTTCTTCTGCTTTTTACTCTACTAGAAATCATCCCCAAACGGATGACGAAGGTGGATCTGTTTCTCCTTCTGCTTCTGATTTTAATGCTTCTCTTCCCACTGCTCCCCATCATCAGTGTAATGTTCTTACTGCTCCTATTAAAGATATTTTTTCTATCATTGATTGGCCTGCTTTGCACAAAGATTTTAATTCTTCTAAAAATCGTGATTTACGGCATGCTTTCCGTGCCAAATATTCTGAAAATGAACAAAATCTCATTAAGGTCAAATGGACCCAGATGATGATTAAGTCCCAAAAACATATTTTGTTTTTTGATTATCTTCAAAAACATTTTCCTCTCGATAATGTTTTGAATGTTGTCAAAAAGAATTTTGTCAAAGAAGATAAATCTGTTGTCAAATCTTCTCATCCTCCTCTTGAAAATACTCTTCTTGATGTCAATAAAATTGTTGTTAAATGTTCTCCTTTCAAAACCCATGATGATAAGAATCCTATTAATAACGATAGAAAAATTATCGAACAAAACAATTTTGTTTCCCACTCTCTACATATTTTAGGACAACAATTGGACCGTATCGAAGAGAAAATTCCCTCTCTCTCTTCTAATCCAAAAGTTTCCTCCACTCCTTCAAAAATTGAAAATCCCCTGATTTCTCTCCCTGATTTGAAAAAATCTTCTGGTTTGAAAACGACTTCTCAAATGAACCTTGAGAAAGTCAACAAATTGCTTTCTGAGTTAACTACTGCTCATGCCAATTCTTCTGGACAGAATTTTGGTATTAAGAAAGTTTCCTCTTCTAATTCTGAAACTTCTTCCCATGATTCTACTGATTCTGATATCCGAATCCTTGAACAAAACCTTGGCAAGATTGAAATGGAGCCAAAACTTCAAAGGATCTTTGACGGATCTAAACCCTTTAATCTTACAAAGAATTTTTATTCAAAACCCACTCCTCCTGACTTGCAATTTGAAGAAAGATTTCTCCAATCTCAATTCTCTATTTCTGCTGATAAATTGTATGAATGGAATATTGATGGTTTATCTGAGCAAGAACTGCTCAATAAGATGAATCATATGTCCATGGTTGCCAATGCCTATCTCACTAATCACAATAAAAGCCAAGCTGATATTGTGGATTTACTTGCTACTGGGTTTTCTGGTACTCTTAGAAATTGGTGGGATAATTATCTCACTGAACTAAGAAGAGATCAGATCAGGAAAGCAGTAAAAAGTGATGAAGAAGGATTACCCATTTTCAATGAACAAATTGGTATGGGTGAACCTGATGGTGTTAATTATTTGATTTATACTATTATCAAACATTTTGTCGGTACTCCCTCTAATATTACTTCTCGAATTTCTGATTATTTGAATAATCTTCGATGCCCTACTATGTCTGACTATAGATGGTATCAAGATGTCTTTCTTTCCCGTGTCATGGTTAGACCAGATAGTCAAAAACCTTATTGGAAAAAAAAGTTTATTGATGGGTTGCCTTCATTATTTGCTCACAAAGTTAAAGATGAATTGATCAGTTCTGACACTGGTCTTATTGATTTTGAAAATTTAACTTATGGAGACTTATTCTCTACTGTCAAGAAACTTGGTATTAAGATGTGCATCGATCAAAAGATGATCAGACTGCAGCTTAAGAACGCCAAGAAAGCTAAGTATGAAATGGGAAATTTCTATGAACAGTTTGGATTACCTCCTATTGCTCTCTCCAGAACGCAAAGGAAGAACTCTAAAGCTTTCATGAAATCACCCCCTCCATATTACAATAGTCACAAGAAAAGAAAATTTAATAAACCTAAATTTTCAAAACCTCCTAAAAAGAATAAAGAATCTAAATTTGAAAAATATTTTTCTAAGAATAAATGTTTCAATTGTGGAGAAACAGGACACTATGCTGACAAGTGCCCAAAACCTCCCAAAAAGATTAAAAAAGAGATTAATGCTTTAAACATCAATGACGATGATAAGCAAAAAATCTTTAGAATTTTTCAAAACAATGATTTTTCCAATTATTCTTCTGATAATGATTTTCTATCTTCCTCTGATTCTGATTATCACTCTACTTCTGATATTTCTGCAAATTGTGTCAATTTTGGTTGTACCGAATCTTGCTGCAATCCAAAAACTTGTTCTATTCTGACCAAATCAGAAGAACAAGAAGATTTGCTTCTTACTTTAATTTCAAAAATTGAAAATCCTGATTTAAAAGAAGAGTATCTTAAAAAACTTAAGAAACTCATGACTAAAGATTTTGAAAAACCTGTTAGCAATAAAATCTCTCTTGAAGATACCTTGAAATGATTTTCAAAACAAAAATCCAAGGTAGCTACTATCTCAGATTTGCAGCATGAGATTAGTATCATTAAGAAAGATATTGTTAACTTGCAAATTGCCTTGCAAAATGTTAATACTGAAAACAAAGATTTACAACAAAAGCTTTTGCTTTTAAATCTTAACCAAAGTTTTCTAGAAAATGTTTCTGATAACGAAACAACTAAGCAAAATGATGAAGCTGAATCCAGTCATAAATCTCTGTCTAATGAGGTTAACATTGTCAGTATGATCAGTAAAATTGTTCCTCCTAGATGGTATTCAAAAGTCCGAATTACCATTTCCCCTGATTATGCTTTTGATGTCTTTGCTTTAATTGATTCTGGTTCTGATTTGAATTGTATTCAAGAAGGATTTATTCCAAGTAAATATTTTGAAAAATCCACTCAGAAATTAGACTCTGCAAGTGGAAACAAATTGCACATTGATTATGAATTAAATAATGCTTATGTTTGCCAAAAGAATATTCATTTTCATATTCCTGCTGTTCTTGTCAAAAATATGAGCGAAAGGGTAATTCTTGGGATGCCTTTTCTTGCCTTGCTTTATCCATTCTCTGTTGAGGAGATTGGTGTTTCAATTGTTAAATTTGGTGTTAATATTCAAATACATTTTGCTTTCAAATTTGAAATTGATGTTAATAGGTTGGATATTAAGTTTAGGCAGTCCTTAGATCTAGAGTTAGATAAGGACCCTATTCCCATCAGAGTTTTATCCTGCTTAAACACTCCCCTGACGGTTGTGTTCTCCCAGAATTCTTTGTTCATACCAATCCCCAGCACATGGCTCATATTATTATTTCTAGTTTGCAAAAAATAATTTTGACATTATTTTGCATATATTTTATTAAAATTGTAACCATTTTGGTTCTAATTACTTTCCTTAGGAATTTTTGCAGTGCCACTATGGCAAGCAAAAAGGATAAAGAGAAAGTCGATTCCAATGCTTTGATCTTAAAATAAGAGTCTCCCCTTGCTTCTTCTTTGCCGATTTCTTCTGTTGCCATAACCAACAGATTTTCTCCTTTTTATCCTGATTCCCAGATGTCATATTCCAACACTCTTGCTTCCTCTTATGATCCCTTCTCTGATAAATCAAGAAATCCTTTCATTAGGTATGATAAAACGTCTGCCTATATGTCTCTTCCCTATTCTCAGAATTTATTCTTTGTCGAATTAAATCGATCTTCTTCTTCTAAATCTGTCGGAGATATTGCCCTCTCCTATTTCCCTCCAAATTTTCACTGGATTCCTGAACATCCTCAGAAAAATTTGACATACTATTCTGCTGTCTTAAAACAAACTGATTATGTTTCTTTCAAAGCTATTCCTGACAAGAGTAATCCCCAAAAGATACTTTATCATAGTGTCTATTTTAAAAGGATTATCACTAAAAAGGAATGGGGCAACCATCCCTCTGTTTCAAAATCCCTTAACGGATTTAGTATTCCTTGCACTTATTATGATTATGTCGATGCCTGGTTTAAATTTTTGCTCTATCAAACCTCGAATTTTGATCATTCCTGGTTTGTCAATTTCGACAAAAATTTCTACGGTATCCTTCCCCTCTCGTTCTCCAGATGGTGGAACCAATTTGGCCTTCTCCTTGATATCCTCCCTCTCCAACTAGTTGAAGCTTTCCAAATATTCAAGAACAACTACAAAGTTGATTCTTATGGTTCTAAGTTTTCAACTATGCTTTATTTTGTTAAAAAGTACAAAATTCCATGGATTCTGAAATGGCAATATCACCTTTCAAAAGACAAGATCCAACGGCAGTGGTTTGTCAAATGGTGGGATAAATGCTCACTAGTTGATTCCATTGTCATCTCTGTCAAAGAAATGTCTCAAGCCCCCAAGGCTCCTGCTTTGCCACTAACGGCTAAATCCCCACTCTTAATTACTCCCAGTATTTTCTCCTCCCCAAAAGAAGAAAATGAATTATCCTCTGTTTCTTCCCCTTCTGCCTCTTCAAGTTCTTCAAAGAAGAAATCTTCTAAGAAGAAAGAAAAGATTTTGGCTTTCCTTGCTACCCTGGATGACTCAAATGATGAAGACGAAGAAAAGTCCAAACCATCATCAGAAAAGCCCATTCAGGTTCCCCCGTATTATGAAGACACACAAGAATATTATCCCTACCCAGGGATAGAAGACTTGTGAACCAAAGGTCTCCTAACGGCTAATTTTCTCAGTTTTCAGAATGGCTCATAACGGCCTCCCCAAAGTTTCAGTATAGCCTCATAACGGCTAGATGTTCAGATTTGCAGACTAGCTCATAACGGCTGGTTTCTACCTTCTCCTTCTGATCTTCGACGGATCACTGTTCATCACTATTTGAAGTTACTTTGCTAAATCACAGTTCACATTTACTGTTCATTGTCACGGACGACACTGTTACTATTCACTGTTCATGTTTTGTCTGCCGACACTACAATGCCGACAGCTACTGTTCCAAATTGATTACTTTCACTATTGCAGATTGGCGCCGAACGTGCTTCTACTGTTCACTTTTAACCGCATTAACGCGGCATTTGCTTTCACTATTTTGATCATGATTGTATTTTGTTTTATTTGATGTAATTGGCCTATATAACGGGCTCCCCTCCCCCATTGTAAGGCAGAGGTTTTCCAGAGGTTCTTATCTTCCTCAGAAACTTTCTTGCCATTCCCCTGCTTTGTCATTATCATCCCTTCTTCTCTATCACTTACTTCTGTAAGTTCTATCACTTACTTTTGTAAGCTTATCTAATCTATAACGATTCCAGCTTATATCAAGCTTTCTTTGTTTATCCAGTTTCTCAATTATCTATCTTTAATTTTCAGTTCTATATTTTGATTATACGACTGTCATTACCGCCTCATGGCTGGTTTTACTGCTATGATTTAAATTGCATGTACATCACTCTCCCCTACTCCCTGCATCTATATGCATACAGCGCTTCCACCTATCTATATATATATATATATATATATATATATTTGTGTGTGTGTCTGTTTATATAATATATACATATATATAATATATATATAAACACATATGCATAAATAACAAAAAACAAAGGTATATAATATATTTGTTATTATTGAGTAATGTTTACTATATATTGTTATTTGTTACTTATTAAAAAATATACGAGCCGAGCCAAATAAACAAGACGAGCCATATACGAGCTATTCACGAGTTTAGCTGAGTCGAGCCGAGCTTGCTTCGTTTAATATTTGAGTCAGGATTCATGTTCACGAAACTCTTCATTTAATGTTTGAGTTGAATACGAGCCGAGCTTATGCGAGCCGAGCCCGAGTTCGCTCGCAAGCGGCTTGCTCTCTTAACACCCCGACCCTTGACGACAACAATGCAAGGACCCAATTTGCCAAAGCATTTTCTTGCCACAAGTTATAGCATACCCTCCATCCCAGAAGATTTGACTAAATAATTATACGATCCCCAAATATTCCCCATTAATTTCACACAAAAGTAAAATTCTGTAATAATTGCACAATATTGCAATATCTACATTATTAGGCAATAATCTAGTTGTTCGTGTACCGTGGAGGTGTCCGCGGCACCGAATGGTGGTAGCGATGCAAAGTGGTGGGCTGCTCGTGGAGGCTCGAACGCGAGCAATTTGAAAGTGAATAACGCAGTGCGGTGGTGTTGTACGGTGAAGCGACGATGTTGGAAGGGCCCTGCGGTGGGGAATGATCTGGCCTTGCCGTGGCGGGGAGTGCGGCATAATGAAGGCTCGCCTGTACGATCGAATCCTTTCTTTGATTGCGGAAGATGACTCACGTGAGTTCTTTTGCTGAAGACATAATCCGTTTGGTTACGTATTGCAATCCAAGTTTGTGGATTTCTTCATCCTATTCGCCTTCGGTCATAACGGTTTGTATATCCTGTTTGGGTACGAGTGTAAGGTAGCCTTACCCTTATTTGAGAATATTTCACATACACATATTTCACGCATGCATACACACTAGCAAACTGACGATTGAAGTCGAATGATTCGAGTCAAACTTATATGAGCCGTGTTCACGAGCATTATTTAAGCTGAGTTTATATAAATATGTATTGCTTAATATTTTGAGCAAATATTTGTGTTTATAAATAATTCATTTATTATTTAAACTAAGACAGAATTGAGTTTAATTGAACCTACCCAAGCCAAGTTCATAATCAGCTAGTGCCCTCATTAAAACTTATGAAATTACATAATTACCCTTATTAAAACCTACAAAATTAAGGAAAATTACGAAATTTTATAGGCTTTAGTGAGGGCAAAATTGGAATAGAGGGCATCAAAATCCCACGTGAGACGCACGTGGGATGATTTCCATCCGATTAGACGGAAATTAGTAACGGAGGGTCTGAATTGAAAATTTTTGAAACATTAGGGTGGTACATTGCCAATTTTTAAACATTGGGGTTCGAATTGAAAAACTCTTGAAACTTCAAGGGTGTAAAGTGAATTTAACCCTATATATATGTTGTATATATGTATATACAACATATATGTATGTTGTATATATATATACAACATGTATATATATGTCGTATATACATATGCAACATACATATATGTTCTATATATATAAATATATAAATCCTAAACCCTAAACCGTAAACAACATATTTATATATATATAACATATATGTATGTTGTATATATATTTCTCTGTGTGTGTGTGTGTGTTAATGTTGTGCAAAATATTACCTAAATTAATAGATAATAATTTGTACATTTTACCTGCAAGTGCACAATGTCAACATAGTAGTATATGGTTCAAGTACAAGATCATTCCCACGAGGATTGTTGAATTTATGTTTAAAAATAGATTCCTTAAGCAAAAGCAAAACAAAGATTGATTTTTGAAGTGATGATAATAAATGATAGGGCTTTGATATCCACCACTAATTATATTTAGCTAATATAACAATATGCCAATGCTTTGATCATGTTATGCATATCTAATGTTTGTCAACCTTAGGGCATGGCGTATACTCCTAAAGCTATAGATTTCCCTAAGCAACAAGTTAGGCATGACATCTACTCTAACTCTTTTCATTCCTAAGGGATTTAGCATGATTTATACTAAGTTGTTCCTTAGGAAAGCATATGTTCTATGGAAATCGACAAACACACGAGGCCTAGGGCATGGCATATACTCCCGGTTCCCCATGTTGATTAACCTAAGAACCCGGCGTGGATTTCTTTTGTTACTTATGTTAAACCCAAGACTCGGCCATCCAAATTGATTTAACTAACTAGTCCATACCACATGCATATGTTGATCAGGCACACACATATGAGGAATTCATGCAAGCAGGTATTAATCAAGTTAAATAGCACAACAAGATCATCACAAAGGCGCCAATATTGAAATATTAACAAAACATAACTAGGGCTTCAATCAAGCCCTACTAATTAAATTAGCTACACATAAAGTTGATGTTAAACATCTTCATAAAATAAAAGAAAGGAAAAGAATAAACCCGAGACTTGAACTTGACAAGCTCCTATTCTCTCCTTGCAAAAACCTCATCCTATTCTAAAGGCTTTAGAGTCTATTTATAGGCTTTAAAAGTCCTTGGAAAAGTAGTAAACCCTAGGGATTTCGTAGGGTTTCAATCCTATTACAATTGGGAGTTGGAAAACCCTAATATGGAAATAGGGACATCTTTGCCGCCACCTTGGTTTGTCTCCTGCGCACGGGTGCGCTCGATCGCAGCCCGTGTGCGCTCGATCGTAGGTCTGCGATCGATCCTTCTTCTGGCATGTGCTCGATCATTCCTGGCTTGCTTTGTGCTATGTCCTCTCGGGTACTGTGATCGATCGTAGGTACCCTGTGATTGATCGCAGTGTCAGGGAGTTCCAATTTTTTCCATCTTCTCTCTTTGAGCTCAAATCACCCAGTTTTACTTCATTTTCTTCCAAAAGCCTATAAAAACATAAAAAAACACAAAAAGGAATTAAAATTGCCTAATTAAGTAAAACCAAATGAATAAAACATGCAAGTTAAGGGCTGAAAATATGAATATTTTTGCACATATCAGTTAATAAAATATATACATATATATAATATATATAAACACATATGCATAAATAACAAAAAACAAAGGTATATAATATATTTGTTATTATTGAGTAATTTTTACTATATATTATTATTTGTTACCTATGGAAAAATATACGAGCTGAGCCAAATAAACAAGACGAGCCATTTACAAGCATGCTCACGAGCTGTTCATGAGTTTAGCTGAGTCGAGCCGAGCTTGCTTCGTTTAACATTCGAGCCAGGATTTGTGTTCGCGAAACACTTTATTTAATGTTTGAGTCGAACACGAGCCAAGCCTGAGTTCGCTCGCGAGCGGCTTGTTCTCTTAACACCCCTACCCCTAACGACAACAATGCAAGGACCCAATTTGTCAAAGCATTTTCTTGCCACAAGTCATAGCATACCCTCTATCCCAGAAGATTTGACTAAATAATTATACGATTCCCAAATGCTCCCCATTAATTTCACACAAACGTAAAATTCCGTAATAATTGCTCAATATTGCAATATCTACATTATTAGGCAAGAATCTGTTTGCTCGTGTACCGGGGAGGTGTTCGCGGCACCAAACGGTGGTAGCGGTGCGTAGTGGTGGGCTACTCGCGGAGGCTCGAACGCGGGCGATCTGAATGTGAATAACGCAGTGCGGTGGTGTTGTACGGTGAAGCGACGACGTTGGAAGGGCCCTGCGGTGGGCAATGATCTGGCCTTGCCGTGGCGGGGAGCATGGCGTAGTGAAGGCTCGCCTGTACAATCAAATCCTTTATTTGATTCCGGAAGAGGACGCACGTGAGTTCTTTTGCTAAAAAATAATCCGTTTGGTTACGTATTGCAATTCAGGTTTGTGGATTTCTTCATCCTATTCGCCTTCGGTCATAATGGTATGTATATCCTGTTTGGGTACGAGTATAAGGTAGCCTTACCCTTATTTGAGAATATGTCACATACACATATTTCACGCATGCATACACACTAGCAAACTGACGATTGAAGTCGAATAATTCGAGTCAAACTTATATTAACTGTGTTCACGAGCATTATTTAAGCCGAGTTTATGTAAATATGTAATGCTTAATATTTTGAGCAAATTTTTGTGTTTACAAATAATTAATTTATTATTTAAACTAAGACGGAATTGAGTTTAACTGAACCTAGCCAAGCCAAGTTCATAATCAGCTAGTGCCCTCATTAAAACTTATGAAATTACATAATTACCCTTATTAAAACCTACGAAATTTTATAGGTTTTAATGTGGGCAAAATTGGAATAGAGGGCATCAAAATCCCACGTGAGACGCACATGGGATGATTTCCATCCGATTAGACGAAAATTAGTAACGGATGGTCTAAATAGAAAATTTTTGAAACATTATGGGGGTAAAGTGAATTTAACCCTATATATATGTTGCATATAT
>NC_081547.1:15579863-15590024 GCF_901000735.1 Corylus avellana
ATATATGTGTGTGTGTGTGTGTGTGTGTGTGTGTTTATATAATATATATATATATATAAACACATATGCATAAATAACAAAAATCAAAGGTATATAATATATTTGTTATTATTGTGTAATGTTTACTATATATTGTTATTTGTTAGTTATTGAAAAATATACGAGCCGAGCCAAATAAAAAAGACGAGCCTTATAAGAGCTTGCTCACGAGCTGTTCACGAGTTTAGCCGAGCCGAGCCGAGCTTGCTTCGTTTAATATTCGAACCAGGATTCGTGTTCACAATACACTTCATTTAATGTTTGAGTCGAACACGAGCCGAGCCCGAGTTCCCTCGCGAGTGGCTTGCTCTCTGAACACCCCTACCTATGACGACAACAATGCAAGGACCCAATTTACCAAAGCATATTCTTGCCACAAGTTATAGCATACCCTCCATCCCAGAAGATTTGACTAAATAATTATATGATTCCCAAATATTCCCCATTAATTTCACACAAATGTAAAATTTCGTAATAATTGCACAATATTGCAATATCTACATTATTAGGCAATAATCTGGTTGTTCGTGTACCGTGGAGGTGTCCGCAGCACCGAATGGTGGTAGCGGTGCGAAGTGGTGGGCTGCTCGCGAAGGCTAGAACGCGGGCGATCTGAATGTGAATAACGTCGTGCGGTGGTGTTGTACGGTGAAGCGACAGCGTTGGAAGGGCCCTGTGGTCGGCAATGATCTAGCCTTGCACTGGCGGGGAGCGTGGCTTAGTGAAGGCTCGCCTGTACGATCAAATCCTTTCTTTGATTGCGGAAGAGGACGTACGTGAGTTCTTTTGTTGAAGAAATAATCTGTTTGGTTACGTATTGCAATCCAGGTTTGTGGATTTCTTCATCCTATTCGCCTATGGTCATAATGGTATGCATATCCTGTTTGGGTATGACTGTATGGTAGCCTTACCGTTATGTGAGAATATTTCAAATACACATATTTCACGCATGCATACACACTAGCAAACTGACGATTGAAGTCGAATGATTCGAGTCAAACTAATATTAGCCTTGTTCATGAGCATTATTTAAACCAAGTTTATATAAATATGTATTGCTTAATATTTTGAGCAAATTTTTGTGTTTACAAATAATTCATTTATTATTTAAACTAAGACAGAATTGAGTTTAACTGAACCTAGCCAAGCCAAGTTCATAATTAGCTAGTACCCTCATTAAAGCTTATGAAATTACATAATTTCCCTTATCAAAACCTACGAAATTGAGGGTAATTACGTAATTTTATAGGTTTTAATGAGGGCAAAATTGGAATAGAGGGCATCAAAATTTCACATGAGACGCACGTGGGATGATTTCCATCCGATTAGACGAAAATTAGTAATGGAAGTCTGAATTGAAAATTTTTTAAAGATTAGGGGGGAACATTGCAAATTTTTAAAACATTGGGGTTCGAATTGAAAAACCCTTGAAACTTTAGGGGGGTAAAGTGAATTTCACCCTATATATATGTTGTATATATGTATATACAACATATATGTATGTTGTATATATATGTTGTATATATAAACCCTAAACCCTAAACCCTAAACAACATATATATATACATGTTGTATATATATATATATATGTGTGTGTGTGTGTGTGTGTGTGTGTTTATATAATATATACACATATATAATATAAACCTTAAACCCTAAACAACATATTTATACATGTTGTATATATATATAGACAACATGTATATAAATATATATGTGTGTGTGTGTGTGTGTGTGTGTGTGTGTGTGTTTATATAATATATACATATATATAATATATATAAACACATATGCATAAATAACAAAAAACAAATGTATATAATATATTTGTTATTATTGAGTAATGTTTACTATATATTGTTTTTTGTTACTTATTAAAAAATATACGAGCCAAGCCAAATAAACAAGACGAGCCTTATACGAGCTTGCTCATGAGATGTTAAAAAGTTTAGCCGAGTCAAGCCGAGCTTGATTCGTTTCATATTCGTGCCAGGATTCGTGTTCATGAAACACTTCATTTAATGTTTGAGTCGAGCACGAGCCAAGCTTATGCGAGCCGAGCCCAAGTTCACTCGTGGGCGGCTTGCTCTCTTAACACCCCTACCCCTAACGACAACAATGCAAGGACCCAATTTGCCAAAACATTTTCTTGCCACAAGTTATAGCATACCCTCCATCCCAAAAGATTTGACTAAATAATTATACGATTGCCAAATATTCCCCATTAACTTCACATAAATGTAAAATTCCATAATAATTGCACAATATTGCAAATTCTACATTATTAGGAAATAATCTGGCTGTTCGTGTACCGTGGAGGTGTCTGCGGCACCGAACGGTGGTAGTGGTGCGAAGTTGTGGGCTGCTCGCGGAGGTTCGGACGCGGGCGATTTAAATGTGAATAATGTCGTGCGGTGGTGTTGTACGGTGAAGCGACGGCATTGGAAGGGCCCTGCGGTGGGCAATGATCTGGCCTTGCCGTCGCGGGGAGCGTGGCGTAGTGAAGGCTCGCTTGTACGATCGGATCCTTTCTTTGATTGTGGAAGATGACGCACGTGAGTTCTTTTGCTGAAGAAATAATCCGTTTGGTTATGTATTGCAATCCAGGTTTGTGGATTTCTTTGTCCTATTTGCCTTCAGTCATGATGGTATGTATATCCTGTTTGGGTACGAGTGTAAGGTAGCCTTACCCTATTTGAGAATATTTCACATACACATATTTCACGCATGCATACACACTAGCAAACTGACGATTGAAGTCGAATGATTCAAGTCAAACTTATATGAGCCGTGTTCACGAGCATTATTTAAGCCGAGTTTATATAAATATGTATTGCTTAATATTCTGAGCAAATTTTTGTGTTTACAAATAATTCATTTATTATTTAAACAAATAGAGAATTGAGTTGAACTGAACCTACCCAAACCAAGTTCATAATCAGCTAGTGCCCTCATTAAAACTTATGAAATTACATAATTACCCTTATTAAAACCTACGAAATTGAGGGTAATTACTTGATTTTATAGGTTTTAATGACGGCAAAATTGGAATAGAGGGCATCAAAATCCCACGTGAGACGCATGTGGGATGATTTTCATCTAATTAGGCGGAAATTAGTAACGAAGCGCCTGGATTGAAAATTTTTGAAACATTATGGGGTACATTGCCAATTTTTAAACATTGAGGATTGAATTGAAAAACCCCTGAAATTTCAGGGGGGTAAAGTGAATTTAACCCTATATATATGTTGTATATATGTATATACAACATATATCTATTTTGTATATATATGTTGTACATATATATATACAACATATATCTATGTTGTATATATATGTTGTACATATATATATAAACAACATATATATACATGTTGTATATATATATGTGTGTGTGTGTGTGTTTATATAATATAGACATATATATAATATATATAAACACATATGCATAAATAACAAAAAACAAAGTATATCATATATTTGAAATTATTAAGTAATGTTTACTATATATTGTTATTTGTTACTTATTAAAAAATATACGAGCCGAGCCAAATAAACAAGACGAGCCTTACACGAGCTTGCTTATGAGCTGTTCACGAGTTTAGCCGAGTCGAGTCGAGCTTGCTTCGTTTAATATTCGAGCCAGGATTCGCGTTCACGAAACACTTCATTTAATGTTTGAGTCGAGCACGAACCGAGCCCGAATTCGCTCGCTCGCGGCTTGCTCTCTTAACACCCCTACCCTTGACGACAACAATGCAAGGAACCAATTTGCCAAGGCATTTTCTTGCGACAAGTTATAGCATACCCTCTATCCCAGAATATTTGACTAAATAATTATACAATTCCCAAATAGTCCTCATTAATTTCACACTAATGTAAAATTCCGTAATAATTGCACAATATTGCAATATCAACATTATTAGGCAATAATCTGGTTGTTCGTGTATCGTGGAGGTATCTGCGGCACCGAACGGTGGTAGCGGTGCGAAGTGGTGGGCTACTCGTAGAGGCTCGAACGCGGGCGATCTGACTATGAATAACGCCGTGCCATGGTGTTGTACGGTGAAGCGACAGTGTTGGAAGGGCCCTGCGGTGGGAAATGATCTGGCCTTGCCATGGCGGGGAGCGTGGTGTAGTGAAGGCTCTCCTGTACAATGGAATCCTTTCTTTGATTGCGGAAGAGGACGCACGTGAGTTCTTTTGCATAAAAAATAATCCGTTTGGTTACGTATTGCAATCTAGGTTTGTGGATTTCTTCATCCTATTCGCCTTCGGTCATAACAGTATGTATATCTTGTTTGGGTACGAGTGTAAGGTAGCCTTACCCATATTTGAGAATATTTCACATACACATATTTCACGCATGCATACACACTAGCAAACTGATGATTGAAGTCGAATGATTCGAGTCAAACTTATATGAGCCGTGTTCACGAGCATTATTTAAACCGAGTTTATATAAATATGTATTGCTTAATATTTTGAGCAAATTTTTTTGTTTACAAATAATTCATTTATTATTTAAACTAAGACAGAATTGAGTTTAACTGAACCTAGCCAAGCCAAGTTCATAATCAGCTAGTGCCCTCATTAAAACTTATGAAATTACATAATTACCCTTATTAAAACCTACGAAATTAAGGGTAATTACTTAATTTTATAGGTTTTAATGAGGGCAAAATTGGAATAGAGGACATCAAAATCTCACGTGAGACGTACGCGGGATGATTTCCATCCGAATAGACGGAAATTAATAACGGAGAGTGTGAATTGAAAATTTTTGCAACATTAGGGGGTACATTGCCAATTTTTAAACGTTGGGGTTCGAATTGAAAAATTCCTGAAATTTCAGGGGGGTAAAGTGAATTTAACCCTATATATATGTTGTATATACATATGCAACATACATATATGTTCTATATATATATAAACCCTAAACCCTAAACCGTAAACAACATATATATACAACATGTATATATATGTTGGATATGCATATGCAACATACATATATGTTCTACATATATATAAATATATAAACCCTAAACCCAAAACCCTAAACAACATATATATACATGTTGTATTTTTTTACAACATATATATATGTTGTGTATATATATATATATATATATGTGTGTGTGTGTGTGTGTTTATATAATATATACATATATATAATATATATAAACACATGTGCATAAATAACAAAAAACAAAGGTATATAATGTATTGGTTATTATTGAGTAATGTTTACTGTATATTGTTATCTGTTACTTATTGAAAAATATACAAGCCGAGCCAAATAAACAAGACGAGCCTTATACGTGCTTGCTCACGAGCTGTTCACGAGTTTAGCTGAGTCGAGATGAGCTTGCTTCGTTTAATATTCGAGACAGGATTCGTGTTCATGAAACACTTCATTTAATGTTTGAGTCGAGCACGAGCCGAACCCGAGTTCGCTCGTGAGCGGCTTGCTCTCTTAACACCCCTACCCCTGGCGACAACAATGCAACGACCCAATTTGCCAAAGCATTTTCTAGCCACAAGTTGTAGCATACCCTCCATCCCAGAAGATTTGACTAAATAATTATACCATTCCCAAATATTCACCGTTAATTTCACACAAAAGTAAAATTCCGTAATAATTGCACAGTATTGCAATGTCTACATTATTAGGCAATAATCTATTTGTTCATGTACCATGGAGGTGTCCGGGGCACCGAACGGCGGGAGCGGTGCGAAGTGGAGGGTTGCTCATGGAGGCTCGAACGAGAGCTATCTGAATGTGAATAACATCGTGCGGTGATGTTGAACGGTCAAGCGACAGAGTTGGAAGGGCGCTGCGGTGGGCAATGATCTGGCCTTGCCGTGGTGGGGAGCGTGGCTTAGTGAAGGCTCGCCTGTACGATCGAATCCTTTCTTTGATTGCGGAAGAGGACGCACATGAGTTCTTTTGCTGAAGAAATAATCCGTTTGGTTACGTATTGCAATCCAGGTTTGTAGATTTCTTCATCCTATTCGCCTTCGGTCATAACGGTATGTATATCCTGTCTGGGTACGACTGTAAGGTAGCCTTACCCTTCTTTGAGAATATTTCAAATACACATATTTCACGCATGCATACTCACTAGCAAACTGACGATTAAAGTCGAATGATTCGAGTCAAACTTATAAGAGCTATGTTCACAAGCATTATTTAAGCCGAGTTTATATAAATATGTATTGCTTAATATTTTGAGCAAATTTTTGTACTTACAAATAATTCATTTATTATTTAAACTAAGACAGAATTGAGTTTAACTGAACCTAGCCAAGCCAAGTTCATAATCAGCTAGTGCCCTCATTAAAACTTATGAAATTACATACTTACCCTTATTAAAACCTACGAAATTGAGGGTAATTACGTAATTTTATAGGTTTTAATGTGGGTAAAATTTGAATAGAGGGCATCAAAATCCCACGTGAGACGCATGTGGGATGATTTCCTTCCGATTAGACGAAAATTAGTAACGGAGATTTGAACTGAAATTTTTTGAAATATTAGGGGGGTACATTGCAAATTTTTAAACATTGGGGTTCGAATTGAAAAACGTCTAAAACTTCAAGGGGTTAAAGTGAATTTAATCCTATATATATGTTGTATATATGTATATACAACATATATGTATGTTGTATATATATGATGTATATACATATGCAACATACATATATGTTCTATATATAAATCCTAAACCCTAAACCCTAAACAACATATATATATGTTGTATATATATATATATATATATATATATATCTGTGTGTGTGTGGGTGTGTGTTTATATAATATATACATATATATAATATATATAAAAACATATGCATAAATAACAAAAAAAAAGGTATATAATATATTTGTTATTATTGAGTAATGTTTACTATATATTGTTATTTGTTACTTATTAAAAAATATATAAGCCGAGCCAAATAAACAAGACGAGCCTTATATGAGCTTGCTCACGAGCTGTTCACGAGTTTAGCCGACTCAAGTCGAGCTTGATTCGTTCAATATTCGAGCTAGGATTCGTGTTCATGAAATACTACATTTAATGTTTGAGTCGAGCACAAGCCGAGCCCGAGTTCGCTCGCGAGCGGCTTGCTCTCTTAACACCTCTACCCCTGACGACAACAATGCAAAGACCCAATTTGCCAAAGCATTTTCTTGCCACAAGTTATAGCATACCCTCCATCCCAGAGGATTTGACTAAGTAATTATACGATTCCAAAATATTCCTCATTAATTTCACACAAACGTAAAATTCCGTAATAATTGCACAATATTGCAATATTTACATTATTAGGCAATAATCTGGTTGTTCGTGTAACGTGGAGGTTTCCGCGGCACCAAACGGTGGTAGCGGTGCGAAGTGGTGGACTGCTCGCGGAGGCTCGAACACGGGCGATCTGAATGTGAATAACGCCGTGTGGTGGTGTTGTACGGTGAAGCGACGGCGTTGGAAGGGCCCTGCGGTGGGCAATGATCTGGCCTTGCCGTGGCGAGGAGCGTGGCATAGTGAAGGCTCGCCTGTATGATGGAATCCTTTCTTTGATTGCGGAAGTTGACACTCGTGAGTTCTTTTGATAAAGAAATAATCCATTTGGTTACGTATTGCAATCCAGGTTTGTGGATTTCTTCATCCTATTCGCCTTCGGTCATAACAATATGTATATCCTGCGTGGGTATGAGTGTAAGGTAGCCTTACCCTTATTTGAGAATATTGTACATACACATATTTCACGCAAGCATACATACTATCAAACTGACAATTGAAGTCGAATGATTCGAGTCAAACTTATATGAGCCGTGTTCACGAGCATTATTTAAGCTGAGTTTATATAAATATGCATTGCTTAATATTTTGAGCAAATTTTTTTCTTTACAAATAATTCATTTATTATTTAAACTAAGACATAATTGAGTTTAACTGAACCTAACCAAGCCAAGTTCATAATTAGCTAGTTCGTTCATTAAATTTTATGAAATTACATAATTACCCTTATTAACACCTACGAAATTGAGGATAATTACATAATTTTATAGGTTTTATTGAGTGCAAAATTGGAATAGAGGACATCAAAATCCCACGTGAGACGCTCGTGGGATGATTTCCATCCGATTAGACAGAAATTAGTAACGGAGGTCTGAATTGAAAATTTTTGAAATATTATGCGGATACATTGCCAATTTTTAAACATTAGGGTTCGAATTGAAAAACACCTGAAACTTCAGGGGGGGTAAAGTGAATTTAATCCTATATAAATGTTGGATGTATGTATATACAACATATATGTATGTTGTATATATATGTTGTATATATATACAACATGTATATATATGTTTTATATACATATGCAACATACATATATGTTCTGTATATACCCTAAACAACACACATATATATATATGTTGTCTATATATATATATATATATATGTGTGTGTGTGTGTGTGTGTAATATATACATATATATAATATATATAAACACATATGCATAAATAACAAAAAACAAAGATATGTAATATATTTGTTATTCTTGAGTAATGTTTACTATATATTGTTATTTGTTACTTATTAAAAAATATACGAGCCGAGCCAAATAAACAAGACGAGCCTTGCACGAGCTTGCTCACGAACTGTTCATGAGTTTAGTTGAGTCGAGTCGAGCTTGCTTCGTTTAATATTCGGGCCAGGATTCATGTTCACGAAACACTTCATTTAATGTTTGAGTCAAGCAGGAGCCGAGCCCATATTCGCTCGCGAGCGGCTTGCTCTCTTAACACCCCTACCCCTGACGACAACAATGCAAGGACCCAATTTGCCAAAGCATTTTCTTGCCACAAGTTATAGCATACCCTCCATCCCAGAAGATTTGACTAAATAATTATACGATTCCCAAATATTCCTCATTAATTTCACACAAACGTAAAATTCCGTAATAATTGCACAATATTGCAATATCTACATTATTAGGCAATAATCTGGTTGTTCGTGTACCGTGGAGGTATCTGTGGCACCGAACGGTGGTAGCAGTGCGAAGTGATGGGCTGCTCCCAGAGGCTCGAACGCGGGCGATCTGAATGTGAATAACGCCGTGCGGTGGTGTTGTACGGTGAAGCGACGGCGTTGGAAGGGCCCTGCGGTGGGCAATGATCTGGCCTTGCCGTGGCGAGGAGTGTGGCGTAGTGAAGGCTCGCCTGTACGATGGAATCTTTTCTTCGATTGCGGAAGTTGACGCACGTGAGTTTTTTTGCTAAAGAAATAATATGTTTGGTTACGTATTGCAATCCAGGTTTGTGGATTTCTTCATCCTATTCGCCTTCGGTCATAACGGTATGTATTTCCTGTTTGGGTACGAGTGTAAGGTAGCCTTAGCCTTATTTGAGAATATTTCACATACACATATTTCTTGCATGCATACACACTAGCAAACTGACGATTGAAGTCGAATGATTCGAGTCAAACTTATATGAGCCGTGTTCACGAGCATTATTTAAGCCGAGTTTATAAAAATATGTATTGCTTAATATTTTGAGCAAATTTTTTTGTTTACAAATAATTAATTTATTATTTAAACTAAGACATAATTGAGTTTAACTGAACCTAGCCAAGCCAAGTTCATAATTAGCTAGTTTCTTCATTAAATTTTATAAAATTACATAATTACCCTTATTAACACCTACGAAATTGAGGGTAATTACATAATTTTATAGGTTTTAATGAGAGCAAAATTGGAATAGAGGACATCAAAATCCCACGTGAGACGCATGTGGGATGATTTCCATCCGATTAGACGGAAATTAGTAACAGAGGTCTAAATTGAAAATTTTTGAAACATTATGACATTGCCAATTTTTAAACATTGGAGTTCGAATTGAAAAACTCCTGAAACTTCAGGGGGGTAAAGTGAATTTAATCCTATATCTAAGTTGTATATATGTATATACAACATATATGTATATTGTATATATATGTTGTATATATATGCAACATGTATATATATGTTTTATATACATATGCAACATACATATATGTTCCGTATATACCCTAAACAACATATATATATATATATATATATATATATATATATAT
>NC_081547.1:15590082-15611914 GCF_901000735.1 Corylus avellana
ATATATATATGTGTGTGTGTGTGTGTGTGTGTGTGTGTGTAATATATACATATATATAATATCTATAAACACATATGCATAAATAACAAAAAACAAAGGTATGTAATATATTTGTTATTCTTGAGTAATGTTTACTATATATTGTTATTTGTTACTTATTAAAAAATATACGAGCCGAGCCAAATAAACAAGACGAGCCTTGCACGAGCTTGCTCACGAACTGTTCATGAGTTTAGTTGAGTCGAGTCGAGCTTGCTTCTTTTAATATTCGAGCCAGGATTCATGTTCACGAAACACTTCATTTAATGTTTGAGTCAAGCACGAGCCGAGCCCAAATTCGCTCGCGAGCGGCTTGCTCTCTTAACACCCCTACCCCTGACGACAACAATGCAAGGACCTAATTTGCCAAAGCATTTTCTTGCCACAAGTTATAGCATACCCTCCATCCCAGAAGATTTGACTAAATAATTATGATTCCCAAATATTCCTCATTAATTTCACACAAACGTAAAACTCCGTAATAATTGCACAATATTGCAATATCTACATTATTAGGCAATAATCTGGTTGTTCGTGTTCCGTGGAAGTATCTGCGGCACCGAACGGTGGTAGCGGTGCGAAGTGGTGGGCTGCTCGCGGGGGCTCGAACGCGGGCGATCTGAATGTGAAAAACGCTATGCGGTGGTGTTGTACGGTGAAGCGACGGCGTTGGAAGGGCCCTGCAGTGGGCAATGATCTGGCCTTGCCGTGGCGGGGAGCGTGGCGTAGTGAAGGCTCGCCTATACGATGGATTCCTTTCTTTGATTGCAGAAGTTGACGCACGTGAGTTCTTTTGCTAAAGAAATAATCCGTTTGGTTATGTATTGCAATCCAGGTTTGTGGATTTCTTCGTCCTATTCGCCTTCGGTCATAACGGTATGTATATCCTGTTTGGGTACGAGTGTAAGGTAGCCTTACCCTTATTTGAGAATATTTCACATACACATATTTCACGCATGCATACACACTAGCAAACTGACGATTGAAGTCGAATGATTCGAGTCAAGCTTATATGAGCCGTGTTCACGAGCATTATTTAAGCCGAGTTTATATAAATATGTATTGCTTAATATTTTGAGCAAATTTTTTTGTTTGCAAATAATTCATTTATTATTTAAACTAAGACATAATTGAGTTTAACTGAACCTAGCCAAGCCAAGTTCATAATCAGCTAGTTCCTTCATTAAATTTTATGAAATTACATAATTACCCTTATTAACACCTACGAAATTGAAGGTAATTACATAATTTTATAGGTTTTAATGAGGGCAAAATTGGAATAGAGGACATCAAAATCCCACGTGAGACGCACGTGGGATGATTTTCATCCGATTAGACGGAAATTAGTAATGGAGGTCTGAATTGAAAATTTTTGAAACATTATGGAGTACATTGCCAATTTTTAAACATTGATGTTAGAATTGAAGAACCCCTGAAACTTCAAGAGAGTAAAGTGAATTTAATCCTATATATATGTTGTATATATGTATATACAACATATATGTATGTTGTATATATATGTTGTATATATATACAACATGTATATATATGTTTTATATACATATGCAACATACATATATGTTCTGTATATACCCTAAACAACACACATATATATATATGTTGTCTATATATATATATATATATATGTGTGTGTGTGTGTGTGTGTAATATATACATATATATAATATATATAAACACATATGCATAAATAACAAAAAACAAAGATATGTAATATATTTGTTATTCTTGAGTAATGTTTACTCTATATTGTTATTTGTTACTTATTAAAAAATATACGAGCCAAGCCAAATAAACAAGACAAGCCTTGCACGAGCTTGCTCACAAACTGTTCATGAGTTTAGTCGAGTCGAGTCGAGCTTGTTTCGTTTAATATTTGAGCCAGGATTCGTGTTCACGAAACACTTCATTTAATGTTTGAGTCGAGCACGAGCCGAGCCCAAATTCGCTCGCTCGTGGCTTGCTCTCTTAACACCCCTACCCCTAACGACAACAATGCAAGGACCCAATTTGCCAAAGCATTTTCTTGCCACAAGTTATAGCATACCCTCCATCCCAGAAGATTTGACTAAATAATTATACGATTCCCAAATATTCCCCATTAATTTCATACAAACGTAAAATTCCGTAATAATTGCACAATATTGCAATATCTACATTATTAGGCAATAATCTGGTTGTTCGTGTTCCGTGGAGGTATCTGCGGCACCGAACGGTGGTAGCGGTGCGAAGTGGTGGGCTGCTCGCGGGGGCTCGAACGCGGGCGATCTGAATGTGAATAACGCTATGCGGTGGTGTTGTACGGTGAAGCGACGGCGTTGGAAGGGCCCTGCAGTGGGCAATGATCTGGCCTTGCCGTGGCGGGGAGCGTGGCGTAGTGAAGGCTCGCCTATACGATGGAATCCTTTCTTTGATTGCGGAAGTTGACGCACGTGAGTTCTTTTGCTAAAGAAATAATCCGTTTGGTTATGTATTGCAATCCAGGTTTGTGGATTTCTTCGTCCTATTCGCCTTCGGTCATAACGGTATGTATATCCTGTTTGGGTACGAGTGTAAGGTAGCCTTACCCTTATTTGAGAATATTTCACATACACATATTTCATGCATGCATACACACTAGCAAACTGACGATTGAAGTCGAATGATTCGAGTCAAACTTATATGAGCCGTGTTCATGAGCATTATTTAAGCCGAGTTTATATAAATATGTATTGCTTAATATTTTGAGCAAATTTTTGTGTTTACAAATAATTCATTTATTATTTAAACTAAGAGAAAATTGAGTTTAAGTGAACCTAGCCAAGCCAAGTTCATAATCAGCTAGTGTAATACCCCTAGCTATAATTGAAAAAGATTTATGAAGTCCACAAAATACAAATTATTTGGTAAATTGAGAAGTGTTTTTAAATAAATAAAAAACTGGGAAGTATTTTCAATAAAAAAAAAAAAAGGATCATTTGGTGGTAGCCTCCATAAGATTGCTAGATAGATCAGGCAATCCCCGTTAGTTAAGCCCTACTTTTGTCTTTGGCTTGATGGTTGTTAAAAATGTGGTATATTTTGTTTTGGGTTGATTTTGGTCGACCTCATAATTTGCACAATTCCCCAACCATCCAACACAATTGTGCGAGTACGCATCCAGATTCTTTTCGTCAATCAAAATGTTTATCAATTGATCTCGAGCTGGCCACCGAATCCACTTTTCTCGAATATCCAAAAACTAAATTTTCGTAAGTATTTTCATTTTTTTTTCCTTTTTCTCTTCCACCCACAAGGCAGAAATTCAAGCATAATATCCAATTTATTGTCCTTAGTACATTGTTTTTCTTTTTTCTCAGCAACCAAACTGAGCTTAAAATGTGAAGACCCCAGAATCAGAGGTTACCATTGGGGAATATTCAAGTTCGCTGTTAAGGTTACAGCCAAAGGAGATAAATAAGCAGTCAAAATTCAGAGCAGAGAGGAAGAATCACTTCGAATTTCAAAAGGAGTTCAAAAGTAAGCAAAAAGGTGAGAAATGATTGGAAAAGAAAGAGATTGTGTACGGGTGAGTACTGACCGGGAGCTTGGGATTTTCGGGTGGAAGGATCGGACGGCGGAGATCGGACGGAGTTCGGGGGAGTGAAGAAGCAGGAGCAACGGAGCACAACCGCCATTTCTTCGGATAAACGTTGGGGGGTGTTCCAGTGGGCTTCTTTATAAGCATAATGTCTGAGAATGTAAAATGCCCTTCGATTCCCAAAAAACAACACTTTGATGCCACTGCCTTGCTTTTATAATTTACCGACTTTTTTTTTTTTCATCCATAGAATAGTTGTTTGCGACGGATAGAAAGATGTTTAATTGACATGTCACTACATGACGTACATCATTATTAGTGTGAATTACCTAAGGTTGGACATTTCTAGTGTTATAAATAATAACTTATAATATTCGGAGCATCAGTATTATATTACTTGTCACATTGGATGGCACCAACCGTGCTGAAAATGTGTAATATATTAAGTATACTATATAAGATAGCTAAGACCTAAAACACCGGATTAGGTTTTTTTGTATTAAAATATTGGGTTAAATATCTTATTTACCTATATGGCTAAACTTATTTATTTTTTAATCCCTATGTTTTATTTTTTATCACTAGAGGTCACTCTGGTTTGCCTAAAGACGGAGATGGTCGCTCCGTCAAAATTTCGTCCAAAATTTGACGAAACGCCACATCAGCACCAATCACGGTTTGATACGTGTCCAAATAATTAATTAATTAAAAAAAAAATTAGAAACATTAAAAAATTATATTTAATTAAATTTATTAAAAAAGAAATTATATTTGAGACGTCGGTGGCGGGCGATGGAAGCGTGACGTACCAGTGCAGGTCATCGGAGGTGTTGGTTCAGAGGATTTCTGAGTACATAGAGACCGACCAGTGCACTCAAGCATGTGGGGGTTGACAGGAACATGATTGGTATTTCATCTGATGCCCTTCTTGAGCCCCAATTCACCGCCAAGCTTTGCTCCCCGGCTTGCTACCATGAGTGCCCCAACATTGTTGACTTTGAAGTTTTTTTATTGCTCTGATTCTGTTACTTTTATGATTGAAATTTAGTGCGGCGAACATAGAGTTCTCTGTAAAATTTGTGATTTCTGTTTCGTTAAATGCTATCATAATACTTGGGTTTTATTTTTTTGATGGAGAACGTACGATATAATATTGCACAGTTAGCGGCTGATTTTTCAAGTGTGATGCCAAATGGAACACGTTTGCGTATAAAATTGCAAATTTGAGATCTGGGTTTCTATCATCGTTGTATTAGTTTAATGGTGTGGAACCTAATTGAAAAAACTATTGAGAATGATTTGAAAAAAGACCCTAGATGAATATGCAGAGTGAAAACGGCTTTGCGGGTTTGTAAGTAAGAAAATTAGGTTAATCCAGAAGTTGCATGAAATTAAGTACTGAGTATATGTGCTTGGACTTCTTCATTATTTAGTGCTTTGTAGTTCTGATCAGAAGAATAAGTTCTTAAATTTAGATTATCATCATCAAATTGCTTGTTTTTTTCTCTATCCGGTGCGACTATGGCTTTGAGTGTGATTAATTGATTTTGATTAGCTTTGTGTTCATTTAACTAGTTGTATTACACAAACTACCGCTTGGAGCAGACAGCTCTCCTGAGGACTCTCTTTGTGGTGAGGATGAATTGTCCATAAGTGAGAAGAAAAATTTAGGGCAGATGTCAGCGGGTGGTGTTTCTAAGCACACTGAGCATAAACCCAAATTAGGTACCACATACCAGAAGAAGTGGCTTCCATGTGGTTTGAAAGATGGTTCTTCTAATGTCAGGACATATCAGCAAGGAACAAATTCACCAGATGGTGTAGGCAGTGGATCAAAACAATCCAAGTGCTTAGTTACTTCAGATTCAGCTTATAAACAGGATTTTCCGCCATTGTCTGGGCATTCAGGTTCTGAGGGCTTGGATGGGGGGAGAATTCAGATTGAGCAAACCTTAGGTGGGAAGACTGCTGATGTTAATACATTACATCATGACTTCTGAAACAAATTGACAATTTCCGGTTCACAGAGTGAGATTCAGCTGCCCTCCCAATCTGTTAAAAAGGATGAGCCTGACCACCCAAGCAAGAGTCCAAAAAGCTCTACTGGCCATAATAATTCAAAGCATTCTGGACACTCAGCTGATGTTATTACATTACATCATGACTTCTCAGATAAATTGATAATTTCCGGCTTGCAGAGCGAGACTCAGCTGCCCTCCCAATCTGCTAAAAAGAATGAGCCTGCCCCAAGCAAGGGTCCAAAGCATTCTGAACACTCAGCTGATGTTATTACATTACATCATGACTTCTCAGACAAATTGATAATGTCTGGTCTGCAGAATGAGACTCAGCTGCCCTCCCATTCTGCTAAAATGGATGACCCTGCCCCAAGCAAGGGTCCAAAAAGTTCAACTGTCCATAATAATTCAAAGTATTCTGAACACTCTGTAGTGCTTGACCCTTTCGATATCTGCCGTCCCAAAATTGTGACTTCTGTTACCCTAAAACCTTCTCTACATGCAATGAATAGACAAAAACAAAATGAAATCAAACGGTCTATTGAAGGACAAAATGGAATTGTGTTGAGGGATGATTCATTTAAAGGGTTACATTTCCTTAAGAGATCAGGTCATGATAGTAAAATCATGCCGAGACCTTGGTTTGGGTCCTGGAGGTTTCTACCAACCTGGTTACCGTGATGAAGGAAAACTGCAGTTGAGGATGATGTGCCTTGGTAAGAATTGGGACCCTGAGGCAAGGAAATATGGAAACGACCGGCCATATGATGGTGCCAAACCACCCGTTATACCTGATAATTTGTATCAGTTAGTCAAAAAGGCAATCACTGATTCCCATTCCATTATTCAGAAAAATTCTAAAGCTAGCAATGTAGAAAACATACTCCCCTGGATGTCACCAGACATTTGTCTTGTAAATTTCTACACAGTGAACGGCCGATTGGGTCTCCATCGGGTTTGTTACAAACCTTCTTACCCATATTATTTGAGTTATCAGAGTTTTTGCTGTTACTTTTATTGGAAATTTGGGTTTTTTTACCTGGCAGTTTTTGTTTTCTTTTAATGAATTATATCATCCAAAACTTGCACCTTCCTCAGTTGTCTAGAATGACTATGGTTCTGTGAAGTTCTTTACATTAGTGACTTTGTTCCCATGCAGGATTGCGACGAAAGCGAAGGAACTCTTGATAAAGGATTACCTGTGGTATCTTTTTCCATTGGTGACTCAGTAGACTTCTTATATGGGGATCAGAGAGATGAAGACAAAGCAGAGAAGGTTAAGTTAGAATCAGGAGATGTTCTAATATTTGGTGGGAAATCTAGGCATATTTTTCATGGTGTTACTGCCATTCACCCAAACACCACCCCGAAGACTCTGCTTGAAGAAACAAATCTTCGTCTTGGTCGGTTGTTTATTTATAAAAATAATGACTTTATTCTCATTTAAAGTGGTTGACTTATGACAGTCCCCCCAAACTTCGCATTTGGAGGCATGCCAGTTTGTTGCAGATGATCATACGGCACAATAATGCCTTCGTATTGTTCAATGGCTTGAAGGTTTAGCCTCCAAAGCACTTGACTTGGAAAGCAAGGTGATCAGCTTTGTGTGCATCATTTTTAAAATATATAAATTGGTTAGAAGTGTTAATTGTTAATTTGTTTGACAGTGGACCACTTGCTAGACAGTATTTCTTGTCTTTCTTATTGGCTGAGTAATTTTTTTTTTTTTTTTTTTTTTATCCTGTCTTTAATAGAAGTTTATGCTATTATTATTATTTTTTGATAAGTAACTATTATTTTTTTTGATAAGTAATGTTTATATATCAAAAGCGCAGAGGGGCGCAACCCTAGTACACATGGAGTATATAAGGGAAACGACTAGCTAGAAGAAGAGAAAAGAACAAAGAAATCAAAATAGCTAATAACTATAGGAGCGAGCCAAGCAGCTGTCCAAGTGTAAAGCGTATGAAAAAAGAAGGCCGTGAGTTCTCCAATGATCTCTCTGAATCCTCAAAGCATCTTTCGTTTCTTTCTAAGCAAAGGCACCACATAATGCATAGAGGGACCATTTTCCAAACAAATGCATACCTAGAGCGACCTCCCGCCCACCAACAAGCAAACAAGCCCGCCACCTTGCTAGGCATAACCCAATACAACCCAAAACGACTGAAGATAGCCTGCCATAAGGAACGAGCAATCTCACAGTGAAAGAAAAGATGATCAATAGTCTCCCATTAATTTTGCATAAGCAACATCTATTGATCACGATAATATTTATTTTTCTGAGATTATTAATTGTGAGAATCTTCTCTAACACCGCCGTCCAACTAAAGAAAGCCACTCTCAAGGGTGCCTTGGTGCGCCATATGCTCTTCCAAGGAAACGAACTCGCTTCTTTGCTTACCAGGATATTGTAGAATGATTTAACATCGATATTGTAGAATGATATAATAAGTAACTATTATTATTATTATTATTATCTGTCCCGTTTTCTTCTTATGCATTTTGGGCGCTACACATGGCAATGGCATCTCTCTCTCTCTCTCTCCTTCTTCTTCTTCTTTTCCTTGCCAAAATTTCTTTCATACGTAGCAGCTAGCCTGAAAAATGAAACACTGGATATTGACCAATCAAAATTATCTGAGCAAACAATTCCAACGTTCTTTAAGGCCCTCATATGCCTTTGGACAGGGAACAGCCTGCACTCTATTACTTCCATCAATACGATCCGTTTCAGTTACTAGGCCCAGCCTCACCAATGTATTGATTGCCTTGTCGATCGGCATTTCAACCTGCAAAACCCACTTCTTTCTTAACTTTCCTTCCATCTCTTTATTTATGGACCAATGAATAATACATTACAAGATAATACACTCATTCTCTTACCTCTACTTTAAATGCGTCATACATGAATCTCTCACATTTGTCTCCAACACTTCCACGACAGGTGACCTGCATTTACCACATTTCTTGGTGATCTACATAGCTGATATAAATCCTTTTTTTATAAGTAATCGACATATATCATTAAAAGTGCAAGGCGCGCTCCTAACTGATATAAATCTGGAAAACACTCGTAGTGAATATCCTGTAAGCTGGAATAGGTAATACATATAGTACCTTTATCAGGGATTATATTCTTAGGAACACAACTAGACCACTCAAATTGTATCTTAGACTAGGACTCTTCTACTGCAATTTGATCTACATGTAAACTTCTTTATTATTCGTTCTGCTATTTATACAATATACATTGCAATTTAATTAAAATTATTTGTTATGTATTTCATTTGAACACTCTGATCTCCAATAGTAAAATTGAAAAACATATTACTCGTTGAGGAACGAAGTCATTCTTTTGGATTTACATTCATCAACTATGAAATTTAAGTTTCTAAGGAAATCTATTCCACAATGTCATGAAAGAATTGAAAAATGAAACTACTGATGAAATGAATGTATTATCCACCCACAAGAGTAGTTTATACCATTAGTGAGACATATACAGAAGGTTGATTCGACTTTACATGAAAACAGGATCAATCAAATAGAAATACTAGATGCAGAACCGTTAAAAGTGAGATGGGAAAGGCACACCTGGCCCTTTTCTGCTTTGAGAAGGATTGCATATGCCAAAATGGCTTCCTTGTACTGCACATAGTAAATTATTGTTAAGAGTTGACATAATCATCAGAAAGTCCATCCTATCTTGATCAAAAAGTTTTCAAATTAGTTTTATCAAGCCAAGTACTTTGCTAGCACGTAGGCGCTTTTTGTTAGATAACTGTACTTCTTTGAAAGCTATTTAAAATTTTCAGCCACACAACTAAAATTATGAGTTACATTACTTAAGACTTCTCCCTCAGACCACATAAAGACAGTCAATATTGTTAACATATAAATAAATCAAATAGTTTCTGTTCAACCATATAGAATGGAGGAAAAAAAGTCCCTTTAAATGGCTAAACAGGACTAATAATTTAGTTAGTCCCAATCCACTATTGTTGACATGGAACTAAACCTGACATGATCAAATTCAATCCTAAAAGATGTGGCTGATTTAAAACCTTCTACTATGCAAAAACATACTCTGGACCCAATAAAACCTATACGATGCAGAAAGATAAATACATTCATAAAACTGAAAGAATTCTCACTTGCTGTTGTTCAGAAGCATCTAAAAGAAAATGCACTGAGCCAAAGCCACTTGCTAAGGTTTTCTCATAGAGTGTCTTGTTCACCAATAACTGTAACAAACGATGGCTTCAGGACATCATTCATATGCCTTAAAATAAATAGGACCATAAAAGATATGATTAGATCATAATCGGCTCCAAGACCGCACAGGATAAATTGAATTGACTCACTTGATACCTATCCCATGTCTGCTTGTAACCTAGAACTACACGAGTCACATAAATTATAAGAGCGCTGCTAGCAACCACATCAAGAAATATTGCTGATCTGACACAAAAATTGAAACAACAATATGTTACCAGAAGTTTCTGAAAGAAATTTAAAAAGAGAAGATATTATGAATTTGCTACTGTAAATTAGGAGTCATGAGAAACAGAAATGTGTCAAATTATCATATTGAAATTCCCCAATCCAAAAAGGAACCAAACTTATCAATAGAAAATGACAAAACAAAGAAGAGCAGAAACATTATCCTGTTTAAGAACTCTGCCAGCAGCAGATACTGTTGGGAAAAGTAAACTGTAGATTCCCTGCATTCTTTTTGGATTCATCCTCCTTGGATTTTTGCCAAGGGTCTACATGCGAAGTCCAGTGATGGGATGAGCATTATGTGTAGTTCACTTTTGCCAATATTATGTTTAATATTATATACTCTCTCCTATAATGTTTTATTACTTAAGGCAAAACAATCTCAATCCTAATCCAGCAAATGGAAAGTAAAACCACGAAAATGATTGTCTTCTATATCCCTTGTGTTAGGATGAGTTGGTTAAATTAGGTTTGTTAAGTGCTCACAAGTCTAGGAGTCATAAGGCACCACACACTGTCAAGAAAGTCTGGGTAAGAAAAGAGGACCGTATCCACCCTTTGAGGCAAGATAATGGTGATTTGAGTTTGACCTAGGACATTGGGTTGTATCTCTAGGATCGTATTTAGTGTCTCATTCATCATCCTAGGGCATGACAGTTTGCATGTTGCATGTTGCATTTTGCTTTATCATATTTTTTGTGGTTTTTCATGCATTGCATCTTTTGTCTGTTTTCATTTTTTTAATTAAAAAAAATTTGTGCGCGGGACCCATATTGAGTGTATGATATCCTTTTTTGTGGTCAGTGATTTGTAGGCATATATGAATGCATTATGTGAGTGTTATGCAAGAGGAGTGATTTTTTGTGAATTAATTTTCAAAATGGTGCCTAAGTGCTACATAAAATTTTAATAATACTTGCACAATTTGATTGTCAAAAGTTTGAGTTTGACGCATCTGAATGTTTGGTGGGCAATCATAAGTGGGGAAAACACATATTTAAGGACCACATTGAACACAAACTAGTTGAACCTAGGACTTTCATTTTCATGTCATATCTATCCCAAGTCACTTAAGTACATGTGATCTATAGAAAGAACCGATGTTCTTAGATATAGCAAAAGGTGAACATTGCCTGATCTAAAATTGGAATCTATTGGTCCTTCTAGAAAAATCCAATGTTCTCTCATTGCAGAAAAAGAAAAACATTGTAAATGGACTCGGATGACATTTTAGTGCTTGGTGTTAGGGAGTACATATAAGAGTGTACCTAAGTCCTATTGGTTCGGTTTGGCTTTTGGCTTTTTTAAGTGTGATTATCCTCTACTTGTGGTTTCATGAGTATGCCTAACCTTCTCACAAGTTTAAGCTCTTATGCTCATTTATTGACAATCACCACACATATCATGCAAGTGTTATTTAAAATTTATAAACCATGTTTGCACCATTGTGAAAATTGACTTAATTTTAATTTTTTACCTCCTCAAGCATACATCTCACATTTGGCATTTAAGAGTGCTTTAAATCATTGAGTATCTATCTATAAAAAAAATCATTGAACATCTAAAAGTTGGAAGTATGCATTCAATATGCTTTTGTGAGTGAAAGTTGGAAGTTGAGTGAGGGGGAGACATGTGTGCTTTGAAATTGCAAACTTTTGTGTTTATTCAGACATTGTTTTTCCATCATGGCATTTACTACATCACATAGTGATCAACACAGGCATATGCTATCTAGTTTGTTAAACCTTTGCACATCATGTTGTCTTAGTCCAGATGCATCATAGTTGAGTCTAAGTAGATGTTTGAGGATTATGTTCAATGGTGATTAGTTTTGGTGTTGATGTGCTTTTGTGGAAGTTTGTGTTGCATATTTAAAGTCATCAAGCTGAGTTGGTTGGCTTTCCCTTTGTCATTTTTTGACAAAAAGGGGGAGGAATTAGATAGGGGGAGTAGGTAATGGTAGTTCTCTTTTACTTATCAAAAAAAAGAAGTAATGGTAGTCAAGGAGGGTAGGTTTTTTGTTATGATACTTGACTTTGATGATTAGATTTTGTGTTCCCTCATTGTTTTCATTGAATGATAGAAATTTGTTTATCATATTGTTTTATTATAATTTATGTTCTTCATACTTTTGATGAGTTTGTAAGTGTTTCAGGTCACAGGGTCTTCATCAATTAGTTAGTTTAGTGGTTTGATAGGGTTATCTTGTAATTCATTGTAATTTTTCATTAAGTTGTAATATTTGTCAAAGAATTGTTAAAGGGGGAGTTTGTTAAGTTTTAAAGTTACCAAATTCAATGTCAAAACAAGTTGGGATGTAAGGTTTGAGTTAAGGATTAAGTCGGTGTAAAAGTTGGTCCAAGACATGAAGAATTCAAGTTTACTAATGCAGTTTAGCAAAGACCTAGTCGGAGTAAAACAACTATATCTTTTGATTCCAACATCAGATGAAGGCAAGTTTTGTGGCGTTTGAAAGCTAATTCAAAGGGCTCTAACCAGAGTTCTTATAATGTTTGGAGTTTTAACACCTCAAATCTATTCACCCTTAATCTTAATATGGTCATGACACATATTTTATTTACTCTTCATTATTATATTATTATTTCTCAATATTTTTTATTATTTGCATCTTTAATTATTTTCAAGTGTTACACCCAGAGTTCTAGGTTGCAACAGACGAGGTTCGTTTGTGAAGGTGATTTCTATAGAAAAAGCCAGAGGTTTTAGAGCCACTGCGGTAGGAGGTTAATGTGCCATTTACTAGAGTTGCAAGATTGGGTCTTGAGTGTTACAAAAGTTTTATAAGTAAGAACAATCTATAACATAAGTCTTCTATAGTGGATCCCTCTGGAGTTGGCTAGCCTCGGAGGGGTTTTATTTTTGAAGAGGTTTCCACTTTCTTACCAAAATATTTGTGTTGTTTGACTTATGCTTTTGTGGATTATGGTATTGATAACTCTGGTAACTGAATTAATAATTGGCTTAGTAATCTTGTGTGTAACAACTTGGGTCTAAATCAGAATTTTCACATTGAAGTAAGAATACCAAAACAACAAAAGAAACAAAGTTAATGTTACAATAACAACATAAAAATGATCAAATACTTGCAATAAGTTCAACTTAAACACATGTTCGAGGTCAATGATCATAGTACGGTATGTAGTCTCAACAAGCAGTCTTTAATTTGGAGAACGTTAAAAGGGATTTAAAGAAGAATGGGTGACATACAAAACTTAAAGGAAGTGCTTAGCTAGCGCCCATTACGCCTACGCATGTGGCCCTCTTATAATAATTTGATACCACAAGAATTCATAAGTATTCCAGGAGAAAGTTACTCGAAGAACCAATTGCCACTTTTTTTTTATCTTCAATACACTATTCAGTGTCATGTTACTAAAATTCAAGGAGCAATTACATGAAAACTAAAAATACATACGGAGAAGATAAGACGTCCTCAAACTTGTAGTTTATGAAGAATGCCAAAAGTCCCACTATTGTGGCAGCATCCAAGCGTACCTACAAGTTCAGAGTTGCTTAATGGATTAAATATTATCCCATTAGACCATTACTATATTCCAAAATCATTAATCAAAATTTGCACACGTCTGACAACTTAATGCAACTGGCTTAAGCAGGTAAGCATTAACTAGGTCTAGTATTTAGTCCAAGGCCCACTAACTACCAATCTTTTCTTTTCTTTTTTTGTATAGATCACTGACTACCAATCTTATATAGTATGTTGGGCACCTCTGTCAAATATGATACAAGCTTCAATCAATGAAAATGAATCAGATGCATATTAGCATAAACACTGGTAATGGATTAAATTATAGAAACTCTCGTACATGTCAAAAAGATTGATCCAATCCATTCATACCGTGTCTATGATACGGAAAGATAGCTTTTTGTGGGGGAAGATGACCTACAAACAAATTTGACAACAATGTGAAATTCAGGCAAAAGATAACAAAATTATAAAAGAAGTATGTGTGGAAAGTAATTAAAAAAGCATTGGAAATCACATGAGATGAGCATAAAATATTGGACAGTTGACGGACATCGCAGTCTCAGAAGTATTTACTGGTAAATCCGGAATAGGAATTCTTTCATAGATCTTTAACTGCAATGATTGAACCTCAGATTCATTTTCGGCATCGCTCTTGCTGTCTTCCTTGGAATAAAGTAAAATCAATTCTTGGAATGATGCCTCCTAATTTGAAAAGGGCACCAACTCTTTAGATCATAGACTGGTAATTCATATCGACATTCCTTAAAATATTATATCACTACAACAATAAATATCATTCCAAATAGGAATGATAGGCGAAACTGTTAATAAATTAAAATAAATGCATGTTGAAAGAGGAGATCATACTTTTGAGTAAAGGTACGGAGAAGGAAAAATAACAGTCAATTTTGGGACTTATATGACATGTGAAGGAGAATTGTGGTATGACAACAATAATTCCTGTCCCTACAATTTGGAATAAGGACTAACCTGCAATATTAACTATCTCCGTATAAAAAATAGCCAGTGTATAGTCTGAGTGATACAGTAAAAAGATGATGCAGACATAATACTTCGTTATTGAAAGGCAGATACAATAATGAGTGTTGTTGTGGAAGTGGAAACCCTAAGCTGCACCTTAACGCACTGATCTTCCTCAAACTTACTGACAAGAATCAAGTGCTTTCTTAATTCTGCGAAACATCTTTAGGCCAGATATTTTAAAAAAGCAAGATTGGGTTAAGATACATTGAATGCTGAAGCAAATATTCCATATGTGAATGTAGTTGGACCACTGACCAGCTCCCAACATGTCTTCTTAATGTATCCATGTCATCCCTACAAGATCACTTTTCTTTTTGGAGGTTCCTATGGTATGTATGTCAATACTATTGTTCTCCACTGCAACAGAGAATGAATCCTATACACAAAATTCAAAATGCCCTAATAACAGGTTATATATTCCTAGGTTTTTACAAAAACAATGGAATTATGTGAAGGAATAGACTGGAGCTACATGACATCTGTAATTTCTTAGCTCACTCAACCCTGATATGTGTTATCAAAAGAAAATAAAAATAATAACTAATTATAGCTAATTAAGTCAAAGACAGGGTTCAAACTCAAGACCTCTGCTCTGATACCAAGTTTTTTGGATAACTTGTGATTTAACATAATTGCCTTTAAAATTATTATTTTTTATTTTTTTTGTTACAATCACTTTCTTTTTCTGAATGCATGTTGCTCTTAAAAACGTCGCATCTTTTCCTTCGCCTCAAATATTCCCCCTTAACTTTCACCATTTTTAGAACAATCAACCACCCCATTCCTTTTTCTATTCTGAACCCTTTTCTGTGTCTTTGGCCTTTTAATATTCTAAGTATTCTAGCCTTTTATGTACAGAAGACTGATGAACAAGAAATGGGAAATAGGTGTAGTTTTGCTATCTTAAGTTCATCATCCACAGTAAAGCACGTTATAGACAACATTCTAAATGGAACCAGAGCAGAAGACATGTGGAGAATACCTGGAGAATTGACTGTGAGAGAAGAATGGAAATGGAAGTTTTAAATATCTTCCAAAGATTGTTTCCACAGTATTTCCTTGAAGCCGGTCTCCAAATATCACTAAGTGATATCCTTGATAAGAAAATAGGCCTGGGTGAACAATTCTTTTATTACTTGGTCATTTCAGAGGGTGCTTTTCAATCTTTTTTTTTTACAAGTAATTCTTTTATTCATGCCATGCTTTTCAACTTAAATAACCTCTAATTAAATGGAAATTTTAGAAATCAAACTTGCTACCATGGCATGAATATGACAATACAGAAGACCTTAAACTCCCAATTATTTTTTGGTCCAACAAAATTAAGTACACTATCCGTACTATTGCTTGAGTTAATATTAGTAGTTAAAGTTGAAATTTTCTTAGATAAAATCAATAAAAAAAAAATTATAGAAAGCAATGAGAAAAAAAAAAAAAATTCATTTTATTCTTCTCTTAGTTTCGAGAGAATCCTAAATCCTGCCCCACCCACCTATGGCTGCAACACCAGGGTTGCACACAGAATCTCCTTAAGGAGATTAGCACTGCTAACAGAAATATAATTTCTATATTTTGTCTGGAAATGCTTGATTTTACCTGAAAATATCATCATCCAGGATTCTAGGGAAACAAAGCCAGTATAATTAAGGCATAACTATACCCTGTGAACCGCATCCAGTTACATCAATTGATTCTTGCTTTTAGCAGTACCATATTTGGATATGTTTTTCTCCTTTAACAGGATTAAAAGCAGAAAATATGAGGCCTACGAGATTTCCTTTATGGGGCAAACCATAATAGGGTGCCGCCATCAAGATTTATAGGGCGTCACCTATTTTTGCATGTTATTGTTAGTTTCATCACAACTTAAAACTATCCAAAAATTAAGGAGGTTCTAACAGAGAGCAATAGAAAAAATGTGAAATTTTATCCTTCTTCCCACCAAAAAAACCAAAGGCATACAATTGAACCTAAACATGCAACGCCATTTACCATTCAAATCTAACCAAAGATACAAATCATATGGCTCTACTAATTCATGCAAACATAAAAAAAATCCTTATATGGTTTGTGTATCTCTCTTTGAATAGAGTGGATGAACAAATGACCCTACCAAAATATATAAAAATGGGTGATGGCCTATCAGTTTTGATAATGCAGCACCCTATCATGGTTTATCCTTTAATTTATTAAATGAAAAAGACCACTACAACGACAATATAAGAGGAAAGAAATTTAATAGGCACAAACCTCTTGTAAGATTCTGAAGCATTACTATCATTATCAAGCTCATATGGTGTTTCTGGTGTAGGTGGGAGTATTCCAATCCATGAAAGCAATTTCCTCAAGAGCCTTCGACGGGGACCAACTGGTGACAAAATCCCTTCATAACGAGTTACTGCCCTCTGTGCCGCCAGCCAAATAGGAAGGTCCCCATCTGATAATTGCTGCACTGCCAGCTGGTCATCAAATACACGTTGATTATACAGAAATGATTGCTGAAACACTGACAGATCCTTAAGCCAAAGCTTCAGTCTCTCACTCCACTCTTGTACTTCTTGTGTCTGGATAGCAGTTTGGAGAGCCTGTTCTCGAGTAATAGAAATGAAACCCATCAAAACTGATATGGACTGAATTTGAGAAAATAACACAAAACTCAATGTAGTTCATGAAACTAATCCTTGAATTCTGTCATAGCAACTAGGGATCACCAATGAAGAAAAATATAGCATAATAGAAAATCACGCAATCACACAATACATCAAGATTTAAGTGGTTCGGCTAAACAAGTATATATCCACTGACGGAGACGACTTGAAGGAAATTCACTATCAAAATGATAGAGTACAAAGAGTAGTACAAAGAAAACCACTCAAACCTAAAAGTTTCAATACACCCAAATCTCACTTTCACACAAAACAGAATTAAATACAAAAGAAAATCTTCTCTAAATTCCCTTAATGCTGTGCGGCACTCCTACACCATGAAAATACAACTGAGACTCCTTTATTTTCTCTCACACGGATCTGCTGCTTTTGTGTCTCTTTTTCTCTAGTCCACGAAGTTGCTGCCTTGTACAATATATATAGACCGAATTGGCCAAGTCTTCTAATAAGTGGTAGTCCGTCAAGTGCTTCATGGTGAAGTAAAATCTCAGAACTTAACTAAGAAGCAAACTTCACCAAGAAGTAAATCAAGGAGAGACAAAATGTGTGGCTAAGAAAGAACAACAAACAATGGGGCCCACGCTTGACTTGAGAAATGCAAGTCACTCATGCTACAAAAAAAATCTTCCCGTGACTACCCTGGTTTGAAGCTACCAAGAAGCTACATGGTTCATTATAAAGTCACACTTATTTGATTGATCTAAGCTTTAAATTATAATGCCTTTTAAGTCAGATCCATAGAAACAATCACATACGCAGTAAACATGCAAAGCCATATACCTTGCAATAGTGACCAATACAGTTTCAAGCTGGCATAAAAGAGTTTTGCTAGATCTATAGAAATTCCATTGACAAATGTTAAAATGAGTTAGCAAAGAGGTCAGTGTTCCTTCTCAGAAAGCAGTTTCACATGTAACAGAAGACTCTAAAACAACTATAGAACTAAAATATAAACAAAGTCTGAGCATTGCATATCTAAAGAATTTGTAGAAGTTATAATTTTAAATAGGTGATGCTGACAGGTTCTATACTTCGAACAAACTTGCTCTAATAATCAATTCATTCTTTGTTTCTAGAATTGACTTCATCATCCATATCGACCGGTTGACTTCGATTAGATGTGTTGAGGCGAAATTTCCAATTCTTCTATTATTTTCCTCTCCTTCCTCCATCCACACACTAGAGGTACTGATTGTGATTTCCTGTACACTGACCATGAAGCTAATCATATCATATTCTGAGTTGCATGTTGTTACTGGTATTTTTATATTTCACATTGCAATCACATTGAGGCTTTCCAAAACAAAATTTCAGATGCTGTGTATGTTTGAATTCAAGGAATATTGAGAATTTTTTTTTCTGCTATGATGAGGGAAAGGCCCAAAAATACAGACAAAGGTTACATACAACACATAAAGTATGCTTGAGTTTTTTTTTTTTTTTTTTTTTTTTTTGATAAGTAAAAATGTATATAACAAAAAAACCCAAAAGGGCGCAACACAATTACACTGGGTAGAAGTGAGCGCCAAGAATCACCCAAGAAAAAAACCCTAAGCTCACAAGGAGCCCCACAAGAGACCCACATAGACCCAAACAAAAACCCTAAAGCCCAAAACATACCAGGACTAAGACCTACAAAAGCCCAATAACAACACTAAAAATCCAAAGACCCTACTGCACCTCAGGGGGGAAAGAAAAAACATTTTTAGACCCACAAAACCCCTGCCGACGCTAGCACTTCGCCTGAGTCGCCTTCAAATTTAAGGTGCACTCCAAATTGTTGAGCTCCCTCAACCCCTTAACCTTAGAAAGAGAAACAAACTCCCTCTTCTCCTTATCGGTAGCAAAAAAAAGATCCAACATACCTTTATCGTCACCTCCCCAGGACAACCCCATCACAAAGGCGAAATTCATCGTGTCGATCACCTCCTTGGAATAGCCCTCCTCCCCCTCCACCGTAGTTTCAACCACAATCTCGGCAAGCAGCTCCTTGTTTTTATGCAACTGCTTAGCAACCTTTTCCTTAACCCTTCGGGAATAACACAATTGAGACTTGGAAACAGGGGAATGCAAGCGACTATTACTGATACCCAGCTCAACCGCCCCACTGGTGTGAGGAGCAGACGAGGGCGCCTCTTCCACCGGCATAGGAGGAGAAGCAATTTTCGACCCAACACATCCTTGACGGATCAAACCTTTTTCAGGAATAGGAATCTTATCAGCCTTAACAGGAACCTCCTCCTTTCCCAGAGATGACATGGATGCCTCCATCACCACCAATGGAGATGGAGGGATAGCTCTTGGACCAAAGAACCCCCGTCTGATCAAACCTTTTGCCGAAGAAGGTATCTGATCAGCTTTAACAAGAGTTTCCTCCGTCGCCAGAGAAAATACAGAATCTGCTGGCCCAGAAAAAGAATCCTCTCTATCCTTGCGCAAATATCAGTCATGTAAATACTCAAGCAGATTCTAGTTTTCTCCGGCGACGGAGGAAACTCTTGTTAAATAAAGCGTATTACATCTTAATCTTCCCATAAATTGTGCCATAAAACATGACCAGACCTATGGCCATTCCACATCAAGCAGTTCGCTCTAATTCTATTGCAACTTCATAAATCGCCTCTGTCGTAAAATAATCAAGCCCTAACAACAAACGTAGTCCCACTCATTTCAGTGTTGATGGTTACCCTAACAACTCCCTAATATCCACTTCTACTTTTAGTAAATTGCTTTCTGGACAACCCTGAGTACTTGATGAGAATCCATAAGCTAGCCCTTATTTAACTAAGATTAAGGCTTATATGAATTGAGTTGAGTTGTACTTGCTTTCTTCTTAATCAAGCTCAGTGGTGCTAATATGACAGCCTAGCTTTTCATGTATTTCAGATAGACATTATTGTAAATATAATGTCCAAATGGACCTTTAAGTAGAAAAAAGAGAAAGAATTCTCGCATTTGAATAATCAATCCATATGGTTACATAGGATTAAATAGAAAAGACCTAGAAACTAATATGGAAGAAATAATGAAATATTACACTGAGAACAAAACACATAAAATCAGAATAATACTAGGCCTAAATGAAGGGGAATCAAATCCAACATTTCCATCTTCAACACTCTCCCTCAAGTTGAGGCATAGATGCCTCTCATGCCCAGCTTGCATAAGGCTGAATGAAGGACACTACTAGATACTCCCTTCGCTAAGATATCTGCAAGTTGGTCGCCAGTCTTCACATATGGTGTTCAGATGATGTTGAAGATGGAAACCGTTGATTTGAGTCCATTGATTTAGGCCCAATATTATTATAATTTTATGTGATTTGATTTGAATGTAACATTCCATTATTTCTTTCCATATTAGGTTTTAGGTCTTTTTATTTAAACCTATGTAATTGTATCGACAAATATATCGACATAATTCTTCTTCTCTCTTGCTTTCTCTCTTTTCTACTTGGTATCACAGCCGAATTTGGTTCCTAGTTTGTTGTTTTGTTATGGTTCATGATTTTTGCTCATCTACCCGTGGTGGTGTGACTAGGGCACCCATGCGTTTTTGGTTGTGACTAGATGTTTCCCTTCATCTAGGTCACACCACCCCCCACAAACGGTACCGTTGGCGTTCTTTGGGCTGTCCCTCCAGCGCATGATGGTGATTGGGTGACCACCTAGTCCATCACAAACACAGGACAGTGTGTTTTTTTGATGCATTGATCATGTACACCAACTGCCCCTTTGGGTTTCTCGGCATATTCTGTTATGGGTTGGAGTTTTTGAGGCCTACCGGAGTACTTTTGTAGAGGCGCATGGACCTCCAGCAAGGGCAAAGTGGCTTCTCTTCTGCAAGCCTAAATGACACATAGTTTTGATGTTGTTGGAGAACAACATGTTGTTCAGCATTTTACTAAATGACAGGTAATCACTAAACAACCTTTAGTTTACCAACAAAAAAAAAAAGGGCAAATGCAGTACTTGTCCTTAAGAGTTGATATTATGGTTGAATTTTAATCTTCCCTGACTACTTGTAATTTTCCTTAAGCCTATGTGGTGTGTCTTGGAGCAATTTACATGATTGGATGTCTGATTTGAAAATAACGGAGACAATCAGAAAAGAAAAAAAAAGGGGGTAGAGTCAGGTGACCTCCCATGTTGAAAATCCAACTCTCCAAATCACCACTGCTAAATTGGATGGGCACAGCTATCTTTCTTGGTCACAATCCGCTCTTTTTTTGTATATTAAGAGCAAAGGAAAAATGGGACACCTGAATGGAAAAATTCAAGAACCTAAGCCAGATGACCCGACATATGAAAAATGGGAGGCAGAAAATTCCACCATTATGTCATGGTTGTTGCATTCAATGCAACCGGAGATAAATCAAGGATAATTATTTCTTCATACAGTAAAGGAGGTTTCGGATGCAACTGCTCAAGACTTATTCCAAAATAGGGAATACTGCTTAAATATGACTTGAAGC
>NC_081547.1:15612014-15645864 GCF_901000735.1 Corylus avellana
AAATTATAGAAAGCAATGAGAAAAAAAAAAAAAATTCATTTTATTCTTCTCTTAGTTTCGAGAGAATCCTAAATCCTGCCCCACCCACCTATGGCTGCAACACCAGGGTTGCACACAGAATCTCCTTAAGGAGATTAGCACTGCTAACAGAAATATAATTTCTATATTTTGTCTGGAAATGCTTGATTTTACCTGAAAATATCATCATCCAGGATTCTAGGGAAACAAAGCCAGTATAATTAAGGCATAACTATACCCTGTGAACCGCATCCAGTTACATCAATTGATTCTTGCTTTTAGCAGTACCATATTTGGATATGTTTTTCTCCTTTAACAGGATTAAAAGCAGAAAATATGAGGCCTACGAGATTTCCTTTATGGGGCAAACCATAATAGGGTGCCGCCATCAAGATTTATAGGGCGTCACCTATTTTTGCATGTTATTGTTAGTTTCATCACAACTTAAAACTATCCAAAAATTAAGGAGGTTCTAACAGAGAGCAATAGAAAAAATGTGAAATTTTATCCTTCTTCCCACCAAAAAAACCAAAGGCATACAATTGAACCTAAACATGCAACGCCATTTACCATTCAAATCTAACCAAAGATACAAATCATATGGCTCTACTAATTCATGCAAACATAAAAAAAATCCTTATATGGTTTGTGTATCTCTCTTTGAATAGAGTGGATGAACAAATGACCCTACCAAAATATATAAAAATGGGTGATGGCCTATCAGTTTTGATAATGCAGCACCCTATCATGGTTTATCCTTTAATTTATTAAATGAAAAAGACCACTACAACGACAATATAAGAGGAAAGAAATTTAATAGGCACAAACCTCTTGTAAGATTCTGAAGCATTACTATCATTATCAAGCTCATATGGTGTTTCTGGTGTAGGTGGGAGTATTCCAATCCATGAAAGCAATTTCCTCAAGAGCCTTCGACGGGGACCAACTGGTGACAAAATCCCTTCATAACGAGTTACTGCCCTCTGTGCCGCCAGCCAAATAGGAAGGTCCCCATCTGATAATTGCTGCACTGCCAGCTGGTCATCAAATACACGTTGATTATACAGAAATGATTGCTGAAACACTGACAGATCCTTAAGCCAAAGCTTCAGTCTCTCACTCCACTCTTGTACTTCTTGTGTCTGGATAGCAGTTTGGAGAGCCTGTTCTCGAGTAATAGAAATGAAACCCATCAAAACTGATATGGACTGAATTTGAGAAAATAACACAAAACTCAATGTAGTTCATGAAACTAATCCTTGAATTCTGTCATAGCAACTAGGGATCACCAATGAAGAAAAATATAGCATAATAGAAAATCACGCAATCACACAATACATCAAGATTTAAGTGGTTCGGCTAAACAAGTATATATCCACTGACGGAGACGACTTGAAGGAAATTCACTATCAAAATGATAGAGTACAAAGAGTAGTACAAAGAAAACCACTCAAACCTAAAAGTTTCAATACACCCAAATCTCACTTTCACACAAAACAGAATTAAATACAAAAGAAAATCTTCTCTAAATTCCCTTAATGCTGTGCGGCACTCCTACACCATGAAAATACAACTGAGACTCCTTTATTTTCTCTCACACGGATCTGCTGCTTTTGTGTCTCTTTTTCTCTAGTCCACGAAGTTGCTGCCTTGTACAATATATATAGACCGAATTGGCCAAGTCTTCTAATAAGTGGTAGTCCGTCAAGTGCTTCATGGTGAAGTAAAATCTCAGAACTTAACTAAGAAGCAAACTTCACCAAGAAGTAAATCAAGGAGAGACAAAATGTGTGGCTAAGAAAGAACAACAAACAATGGGGCCCACGCTTGACTTGAGAAATGCAAGTCACTCATGCTACAAAAAAAATCTTCCCGTGACTACCCTGGTTTGAAGCTACCAAGAAGCTACATGGTTCATTATAAAGTCACACTTATTTGATTGATCTAAGCTTTAAATTATAATGCCTTTTAAGTCAGATCCATAGAAACAATCACATACGCAGTAAACATGCAAAGCCATATACCTTGCAATAGTGACCAATACAGTTTCAAGCTGGCATAAAAGAGTTTTGCTAGATCTATAGAAATTCCATTGACAAATGTTAAAATGAGTTAGCAAAGAGGTCAGTGTTCCTTCTCAGAAAGCAGTTTCACATGTAACAGAAGACTCTAAAACAACTATAGAACTAAAATATAAACAAAGTCTGAGCATTGCATATCTAAAGAATTTGTAGAAGTTATAATTTTAAATAGGTGATGCTGACAGGTTCTATACTTCGAACAAACTTGCTCTAATAATCAATTCATTCTTTGTTTCTAGAATTGACTTCATCATCCATATCGACCGGTTGACTTCGATTAGATGTGTTGAGGCGAAATTTCCAATTCTTCTATTATTTTCCTCTCCTTCCTCCATCCACACACTAGAGGTACTGATTGTGATTTCCTGTACACTGACCATGAAGCTAATCATATCATATTCTGAGTTGCATGTTGTTACTGGTATTTTTATATTTCACATTGCAATCACATTGAGGCTTTCCAAAACAAAATTTCAGATGCTGTGTATGTTTGAATTCAAGGAATATTGAGAATTTTTTTTTCTGCTATGATGAGGGAAAGGCCCAAAAATACAGACAAAGGTTACATACAACACATAAAGTATGCTTGAGTTTTTTTTTTTTTTTTTTTTTTTTTTGATAAGTAAAAATGTATATAACAAAAAAACCCAAAAGGGCGCAACACAATTACACTGGGTAGAAGTGAGCGCCAAGAATCACCCAAGAAAAAAACCCTAAGCTCACAAGGAGCCCCACAAGAGACCCACATAGACCCAAACAAAAACCCTAAAGCCCAAAACATACCAGGACTAAGACCTACAAAAGCCCAATAACAACACTAAAAATCCAAAGACCCTACTGCACCTCAGGGGGGAAAGAAAAAACATTTTTAGACCCACAAAACCCCTGCCGACGCTAGCACTTCGCCTGAGTCGCCTTCAAATTTAAGGTGCACTCCAAATTGTTGAGCTCCCTCAACCCCTTAACCTTAGAAAGAGAAACAAACTCCCTCTTCTCCTTATCGGTAGCAAAAAAAAGATCCAACATACCTTTATCGTCACCTCCCCAGGACAACCCCATCACAAAGGCGAAATTCATCGTGTCGATCACCTCCTTGGAATAGCCCTCCTCCCCCTCCACCGTAGTTTCAACCACAATCTCGGCAAGCAGCTCCTTGTTTTTATGCAACTGCTTAGCAACCTTTTCCTTAACCCTTCGGGAATAACACAATTGAGACTTGGAAACAGGGGAATGCAAGCGACTATTACTGATACCCAGCTCAACCGCCCCACTGGTGTGAGGAGCAGACGAGGGCGCCTCTTCCACCGGCATAGGAGGAGAAGCAATTTTCGACCCAACACATCCTTGACGGATCAAACCTTTTTCAGGAATAGGAATCTTATCAGCCTTAACAGGAACCTCCTCCTTTCCCAGAGATGACATGGATGCCTCCATCACCACCAATGGAGATGGAGGGATAGCTCTTGGACCAAAGAACCCCCGTCTGATCAAACCTTTTGCCGAAGAAGGTATCTGATCAGCTTTAACAAGAGTTTCCTCCGTCGCCAGAGAAAATACAGAATCTGCTGGCCCAGAAAAAGAATCCTCTCTATCCTTGCGCAAATATCAGTCATGTAAATACTCAAGCAGATTCTAGTTTTCTCCGGCGACGGAGGAAACTCTTGTTAAATAAAGCGTATTACATCTTAATCTTCCCATAAATTGTGCCATAAAACATGACCAGACCTATGGCCATTCCACATCAAGCAGTTCGCTCTAATTCTATTGCAACTTCATAAATCACCTCTGTCGTAAAATAATCAAGCCCTAACAACAAACGTAGTCCCACTCATTTCAGTGTTGATGGTTACCCTGACAACTCCCTAATATCCACTTCTACTTTTAGTAAATTGCTTTCTGGACAACCCTGAGTACTTGATGAGAATCCATAAGCTAGCCCTTATTTAACTAAGATTAAGGCTTATATGAATTGAGTTGAGTTGTACTTGCTTTCTTCTTAATCAAGCTCAGTGGTGCTAATATGACAGCCTAGCTTTTCATGTATTTCAGATAGACATTATTGTAAATATAATGTCCAAATGGACCTTTAAGTAGAAAAAAGAGAAAGAATTCTCGCATTTGAATAATCAATCCATATGGTTACATAGGATTAAATAGAAAAGACCTAGAAACTAATATGGAAGAAATAATGAAATATTACACTGAGAACAAAACACATAAAATCAGAATAATACTAGGCCTAAATGAAGGGGAATCAAATCCAACATTTCCATCTTCAACACTCTCCCTCAAGTTGAGGCATAGATGCCTCTCATGCCCAGCTTGCATAAGGCTGAATGAAGGACACTACTAGATACTCCCTTCGCTAAGATATCTGCAAGTTGGTCGCCAGTCTTCACATATGGTGTTCAGATGATGTTGAAGATGGAAACCGTTGATTTGAGTCCATTGATTTAGGCCCAATATTATTATAATTTTATGTGATTTGATTTGAATGTAACATTCCATTATTTCTTTCCATATTAGGTTTTAGGTCTTTTTATTTAAACCTATGTAATTGTATCGACAAATATATCGACATAATTCTTCTTCTCTCTTGCTTTCTCTCTTTTCTACTTGGTATCACAGCCGAATTTGGTTCCTAGTTTGTTGTTTTGTTATGGTTCATGATTTTTGCTCATCTACCCGTGGTGGTGTGACTAGGGCACCCATGCGTTTTTGGTTGTGACTAGATGTTTCCCTTCATCTAGGTCACACCACCCCCCACAAACGGTACCGTTGGCGTTCTTTGGGCTGTCCCTCCAGCGCATGATGGTGATTGGGTGACCACCTAGTCCATCACAAACACAGGACAGTGTGTTTTTTTGATGCATTGATCATGTACACCAACTGCCCCTTTGGGTTTCTCGGCATATTCTGTTATGGGTTGGAGTTTTTGAGGCCTACCGGAGTACTTTTGTAGAGGCGCATGGACCTCCAGCAAGGGCAAAGTGGCTTCTCTTCTGCAAGCCTAAATGACACATAGTTTTGATGTTGTTGGAGAACAACATGTTGTTCAGCATTTTACTAAATGACAGGTAATCACTAAACAACCTTTAGTTTACCAACAAAAAAAAAAAGGGCAAATGCAGTACTTGTCCTTAAGAGTTGATATTATGGTTGAATTTTAATCTTCCCTGACTACTTGTAATTTTCCTTAAGCCTATGTGGTGTGTCTTGGAGCAATTTACATGATTGGATGTCTGATTTGAAAATAACGGAGACAATCAGAAAAGAAAAAAAAAGGGGGTAGAGTCAGGTGACCTCCCATGTTGAAAATCCAACTCTCCAAATCACCACTGCTAAATTGGATGGGCACAGCTATCTTTCTTGGTCACAATCCGCTCTTTTTTTGTATATTAAGAGCAAAGGAAAAATGGGACACCTGAATGGAAAAATTCAAGAACCTAAGCCAGATGACCCGACATATGAAAAATGGGAGGCAGAAAATTCCACCATTATGTCATGGTTGTTGCATTCAATGCAACCGGAGATAAATCAAGGATAATTATTTCTTCATACAGTAAAGGAGGTTTCGGATGCAACTGCTCAAGACTTATTCCAAAATAGGGAATACTGCTTAAATATGACTTGAAGCGCCAGATACATGGACTAACCCAAGGTGACTGGCTAGTAGCCACTTATTTTCATAAACTCCGTAATTTATGGCAGGAGTTAGATCACTATCAAAGCGTGTAAAGGACAATAGATTAGCAACAAAATTAGGTACATGAAGGACATAGGATAAGGTCATAAAGAGTGTGACAGAAATAGATCCTCAATCATGTGATCAGAGGCACTAGAGCCAATGACCCAAGGATCATCATCATTGAAGGGAGTAGCAGATGCATTGAGAGCAATAGCTAGGTTATCTGTACAAGCGAAGGAGGAGGATGCAAGTGTGTCCAATTGAGACATAAGTCAACGAAGTGTGTCTACCTCTTCTTTGCTCAGGCCCTCCCCATATCAGTAGAAATGAGATGAGTATCTAGTGTGGGAACATTCGTCTCGACTATGGAAGAATGATTGGCCGAGGCCAGGTCCCTCCACCTGTGCGACCCCCACGACCTTAGGTAAGTCTCCAGCAAGTCTTCCCAAGTATACCGCGACCAATTACAGTGGTGGCAAAATAGTTTGTCTCTATCATTTGAGGTCGCATCTGCTATTCTGTCACCATCTCGACCTCGGAAATCACCTTTCAAAGTGCGTGGGGAGGCACTTACTAGGGCAAATTGAGTCTGTGAATGAGGATGAAGCATGGTACTGCAATGACTCCTCATTTTGGACGTAAGGAAAAGCCTCTTGTCGGGATGGAAGAGATTCCTTCCCAAAAATCTGAACCCGCACAGGATCATATTCTGAATTCAATCCTCCCAAGAACTCATAAATGCGTTCCTCTTCAATCACCTTCTTAATTTTAACAGCATCAGTAGTACACCAAGTTTGCAAGTTTTGATAGTGATCTAACCCTACCACAAACAACGGAGTTTATGAAAATAAGTGGCTACTAACCAGTCACCTTGGGTTAGTCCATGCATCTGACGCTTCAAGTCATATTTAAGTGCAGTGTTTCCCATTTTGGAATAAGTTTGAGCAGCTGCATACCAAACCTCTTTCGCCGTACAAAGAAACAAGTATCCCTGATTAATCTCTGGTTGCATTGAATGCAACAACCATGACATAATGCCAGAATTTTCTGCTTCGCATTTGTCACATGTCAGGTCATCTCGCTTAGGTTCTTGAATTTTGCTATTCAAATGTCCAATTTTTCCTCTGCTCTTAATATACAAAGGAACGGATTGTGACCAAGAAAGATAGTCGAGCCCATCCAATTTAACAATAGTGATTTGGAGTTGGATTTTCAGCATGGGAGGTCACCTGACTCTCTACCCCATTTATCTGATTTGTCTCCGTCATTTTCAAATCAGATATCCAATCAAGTAAATTGCTCCAAGACACACCACATGGGCTCAAGGAAAATTACAAATAACAAGGGAAGACTAAAATTCAACCATAATATCAACTCATAAGGACAAGTATTGAATGTGCCTCTTTTTTTTTTGCTAAACTACAACTCATTTAGCACTTACCTATTGTTTGGCATAATGCTGAATGACAGACTACTGCAGAACGACGTGTCATTTTGGGCGTGCAAAAGAAAAGTCTCACCGCTGCCGGAGGTTGACACGCCGCCATTCAAGTACTCCAATAGGCTGCCAAAAACTCCAAACCACGCCAGAAACTGCCAGGAAAGAGGACAGGATAGGCTGTGTTCACTGTCGACACATCAAAACCCCATTGTCCCGTATTTCTGATGGATTGGGTGGTCACCCAATCACCACCGTGCGTCAGAGGAACAGCACAGATGATGCCGACGGTGCCTTCTATGGGTGGTGCGACCTAGATGATGGAGGACCACATCTGGTCGCACAACCAACAACTCATGAGTGTCACACAACAAAGACTGAGCAGAAACCCACGAACACAAACCAGAAAAGAAGGAAGAAAAACGACCACAAACCAAGAACCAAATTCGGCTATGATACCAAGTAGAAAAGAGAGAAAGAATTCTCTTATTCGAATAATCAATCCATATGGTGGTTACATAGGTTTTAATAGAAAAGACCTAGAAACTAAAACAGAATGAAATAATGAAATATTACATTGAAATCAAATCACATATCAGAATAATACTGGAAATCAAGGGGAATCAAATCCACGGTTTCTATTTTCAACACTTTCCGTGTAGGCTCTACTTAGTTCATCCATAACAAAGGCAACTATGATGGGCTACAATGCTTATCCTTTACATAAGCCTACTGATTTGCTTGTTCCTCTATTTGGCTGTCCTCACATTATTCACAATTTCATCAAAGATGTTAAATGTGTGTGTGCGCGCGCTTCCAAAACACCTATTTTAGAGATACAGATATGAATACTCTATTGTATGTTTTCTAATAAAGACCATATCTCTCTCCATTTCTCCATTTATTGGTTTAATAAGATGACAGCTTTCACTCTGAATCTCCCTAGCATACATGCATACTAGTTATCATAAACTTTTGAATTAGGTCTCTTCAATCATTCATCGTTGCCAAAAGTTCAACAATGTAAATCACAAGTTAAAGCTTAACATCTGAGCAGTTTTGAATAGTTCCTTCATTTCTAACATAAAGTTACTAAAAAAGTTTTCACGATCAGACATTTCTTAACTTTTGTGGTCTTTTCTATAGTTAAAGAAAAAAAAATCAATGATCAACTCACAACATATATTTTTTCTTTCTTTTGCTTTCTACTATTGAAATAGAGGCTACACAATAGGAAGTAGCCTTCCCCATCCCAAATCCATCCCCTGTGAGTTGAATGCAGGACTCACAAAGAAAGTTTATCACGCCAGTTAAATCACATGCCTTCAAACAATAAGAAAAAATCTATATGTGAAATTAATCCACAAATAATTTTTTATAATCTTTTAAATTAAATTTAATGATGAAAGGCATTCCTTTCATGTTTATGAACAGCTCCTATCAAACACAAGATAAACATTATGACGCACCCTATTTCCTTAATCATTTTGGGGTTTCCACTATTTTGTTAGTTCCTTCATAATAAAAGGCTCACTTGTACAAAAACAAAAGAGATATGATCGAGCATACACATATGCAATTCTCTTGACAATTTGTCGCGAAGGAATATAGTAGTGAATAGACACCATCTCAGCCTATTTCCTATAAAGAAAGTCCACATGTGACTACAGAATCAAGAAATGCTTATGAAGACATTCTACATATGTACGTACATAAGTATGTTTATACACGTGAATAAGGGATACCTTCCAATTTCTGCTTAAACAAAAGTTTCAGAAAATAGAATCACCTCATTTATCCAGGTGCCAAGTTTCCCTAAGGGCTTGGATATTATAAAGAAAAATCCTCGCAGAAGTTTGGACTGTATGTAATCTAGTTTTTCAACAATAAGGAGGCCCTTCTGCCTCTCAGTTGCATATCCCCGCCTGCATGGAAAAATTGACGACAAGTTAATGACCTACAAAATCTTGCAATGTAGAATATCCAGATAATGCTAAGTCCAGTGCACTTAAGTAAATGAAGTAACTGCCTAAACATATTGTATAGAAATTTATTGTACGAAAGACCTCTGATCTTCAACCTCTTTTTCTTTTTATTGATCAACTTTTGATTGTATATATTTATAACATGAGGTCATATTAATCAGCTTCCTTTTGCCGTGTATATCAGAATTCCTAGCATTTTTCTTATTTTAAAAATACTTTACCTCATTATGATTGCTCAATTTCAATCATAAACATAGTGGTTATTGGTAAGTTATACACACATCCAATAGGTCTGGAACCAAATACCTCACTCTCCTCCTTGTTCTGGTAAGAGGAGGAGATACCTTTAAGCTAAAAACACATTCACTGAACAGATGAAATATGCTAGATCATGATTTTATGTAACCAAATCCTATTTCCTAACAAATAGTGCTAAAATCAATTTCCTAACAAATAGGGAACCTTAGATACATAAGCACCGACTTGGGACATTATGCTATTCACGTATTATTGAAGCTTTTACAGACCATAAGAAAAAATGCATCATTTCAACATACATGAATGCATACATTCATATATATATGTTATTCAGGATATTATGTTTTGTGTTTGGGCTAGAATAAACTCCCTCCATGGTCTCAATCCATCCCAGAAAATAGATGGTTTTAAAGAGCATGGAGAGTCTCGAAGAAGATATTTAAGAAAAAGTAGAATTATTTGCACTGACTTTTTGAGTTTATACACACACACACACACACACACACACACACGCATACACACATACATTATGAGTATATAGACAGTTTATGTATTAGTGCTTTCTTACTATGGTTCTGAAACTGCAATCGAAAATTTTAAACTTCTATGTTTGACATCTACTATCTCATCAAAAATAATAGCTAATGCATATTTCATCATCTGGCTTGTTCAAATTTCTTGTATAAGTAAATATGAAGACAAAAGCAACACATTCAAGAAAATATTACATCACCTGAATATTATTGCATTGGACTCAGATGCTTTCTTCCAATCAATATATACTGGCAAAGTAAGGAGATAATCTGTGTTCAGTGCAGATGTCAACATCAAGTCCCTAGCTGATAATTCTTCAAACTGAGCATCATAAAGAAGTTGCATGAAAGCACGCTGGAAACGAGTGGCAACAGCAACACTGTGAACAATTTTACATAATAAGTTAAAATACACCTGAAGCATGAAGCTAAACAACACTTACAAAATCAAATAAATCTTGAAAATCAACACATCATACAACATCCCAAATATTTAAGAAGCCTTAATAAACTCTCTTCACAAAAACATTTAATAGAACAGAACATACTAGAGTAAAAACAAAAACCAAATCAGAATTAGTGTAATTATCACTTTCCTCAAAGAATGTTTGACTTGATCTCATTAAAATGGTTCATTCATTATTGTAAAATAAAAGAATCTCTCTTATGCTAATAATATATCCACAATAAAAGAAACTCCCTTATGCTAATAATATATCAACTAAAAATTGTTTTTTCTTGTTTAATGCATTTACAACAAAAACAGACATCAGCGTATGCACCAATAGCACATTAGTAAGCAACTTTTAACTTTTATAACTCAATTCATAAAGTTCTTTAGTTCAAGACATGGAGAAAACAGTGTGATGCTTGCAAGACAAATAGTGACAAACCTGGATCCACCATCAGAATATTCCTTGACATTTTTGTCTGAAGAGCCCAATAGATTTCTCAAGTCCAGACCGTGAATGAAAGACATAGGCTTATCAAGTTCACTATCTTCCTCCTCATATCTCTCTGCACTCCCAACTCCATTAATGCCATCTCTAGCATATTCTGCCTCCTTCCCATTTGTAACAAAGTCCTCATTAATTGTTTCTCCTTTCCCCATGGAACTAGCAAACGAATAATCAGTACGCATTTCTTCTAAAATTCCTTTGTGTTCAGCATGAAGAATAGAGTCCAAGCACCTGCAGTTACACAAACATATAACAATCTAGTGTTGGATTTATACAGAAACGAAATGACCATAAAAATTAATTTCAAGGAACTCATCCACCCATATCTCTTAAACACGCATAAATGCATAAAAAGAATCTATTTGGGCTTACGATGAGAGAAGAAGAAACTGATTGGCATCATCATCATCTTGCTGAGACTCAAACATCATCAGAACGACGGCGTCTAAGAGCTCGGCCTTGGAAACCGGGATGTACTTCTGCCTCGGCACTTGTATTCTCGAAATAGAAACTCCATCCTCTTCTTCGCCGACCTTTCCGGGAAGAAAATCTTTGTTTTTCTTCATCTTCTTCTCCGACTGCGCCAAGTTGATAGTATCACTAGTGGAGCCGAAGCGCATCTCCTGACACCCAGGGAGAGAAGAAGAGCGAATTCTGATTGTGGAAGGAGGCGCTGCTAATGAAAGAGCGCCGAGGGTGCCGGGAGCATGCCAAGAAACTGACATCAGAAGAAGCAGAAGAAGAATCTTTAATTCGGAGACTGCTGCTTCCAAGGCATTCTTGTTAACCAACCTTAATGGAAACGAAAAGAGAATTTTAACGGTCGAGAGTGTGTGCTGGAAACCTCGTTGGTTAAATTTTTGGATAAGGAATATGCTCTTATGCAATAAATATTTGGTAAACACTACATATGTCTGTGAAAGGACTAATAAAAACAAAATACACTTTACCCCTTAACTATCCACCAATTTATACTTTTAACTCCAATGTTTAAAAAGTGATACTTTATCCCCCAAAGTATTTGACATTGACACTTGACCCCCATGAAATACACTTTACCCATGAAATATTTTGAGTTGACGCTTTACCCTCAAAGTAACTAAGTTTTGGGAGGGGTAAAGTGTCAACTCAGAGGATAAAGTGTCAACTCAAAATACTTCAGGGAATAAACTGTACTTTATGAGGTCAAGTGTCAATACCAAATACTTTATGGGGAAAAATGTCACTTTTTAAATATTTGGGTTAAAAGTGCAAATGGATCAATAGTTCATGAGGGTAAAGTATATTTTTTCCAATAAAAAAAATTCAACTATTCTTCTCAAAAACAATCTTAACATTCTTACTTTTTAGGAAAAATTACAATTTACCCTCCCAAAGTTGACAGCGTTTTTCAATTCGAACATCAAAGTTTCAATTTTTGCACTTTGCCCCCAAAGAGTTTCAATTTTTTTTTCAATTCGACCAATATCATCCGAAAATTCCCATATTGCCCCTAATTTTTTTTTTATTATTATTATTTATGAAAACGAAAACAAATTTGGAGGTGCAAAAATGACCAAATGACCAACCTGAATTTTTTAAATTTTTTTTTATATAAAAAATAAAAAAAAAATAAAAATTAGGGGCAATATGGGAAGTTTTGGGTAAAATTGGTCAAATTGCAAAAATTTGGAACTTTGGGGGGATGGATTGCAAAAATTGAAACTTTGGTGTTTGAATTGAAAAACGCTGTCAACTTTGAGGGGGTAAACTGTAATTTTTCCTACTTTTTATATCACATCAATCACTTTTTATTACTATTCAAATAAAAAAATTACTAAAAAAGAATTTTTTTATTTTTTTATTTTTTCACTTTTTTCACACAAAACATTCTTAATTTTTTCTTACATCAATCAACTCTGTTATAGTTTCAGTCTTATTGGGTCATAGATCAATCCATTGAATGCCTAAGTAATCCTCGAGTCCAGCCTAATTATAGAAAGGCCCAAGCCCAGTAAGGATTCGGACAACCAATCTCAAATCCTACATATCTGAGACCCTCATTTTCGAGACTCATGGGGTCCCGAACCCTTAAGCCTAGACCCATGGGATCCGAGACTCTTAAGCCTAGACCGTTAAGTCCGAGACTAACTTAGGACACACAGGCCTCAGTGATAAGGATAACTCGGATATCTTGAAAGATACAACCGTTAATAGATAAGTGATCTTGTTTATTCAAAAGCTGCCATTCTATCTAAAATGCAAATCAAATATATTATCCAACAAATATTTACAAATGTTCAAATCAAGTGATACACGCAACCACCAAATCCTATGATCTGGGTCACCTAGAATCTCGAAGAAGATAATCACCCAAATCCCTTATCAGTAACTGTATCGCAGAAAATCAGGAAAGGGTGACTCATTGGTGAAGGGACCTCTACCACTCCATGCCTATAAAAGACAGATGATCTCTTTAGATGGAGGTAAGCACAACTTTGGCATTCGATCTTTCCTTTGTTGCATATTCTTCTTCCCATTCTGACTTAAGCATCAGAGTGTCCCCACCGGCTCACCCCCGGTCTCTTCGATCCTCCTTTCTTCTTTGTTGTGCAGTAAAATCACTGGTGTGTTGGTCAACTCAGGCTTGGCAAGTGTGCCACGTCATCTTCAGGAAAACTGTGCTTTAGCAAGTCTACTTCATTTTTCAAGTCCTTTGTTAAACACAACCATATTTTTAAGATAAAAATTAGTTACAAATCAGTTTAATAAGATGACATGTGTCTTAAATCATGTAACTTTTAAGTGAATTTAACGGCTAATTAACTTCATCTCTCTCAAGCAATTATCTCTGTTTTTTAAGCTAATCTCCATTAATAAAAATCAAAGCTCGATAAACTCCACAAACAAGGAAAAAAAATCTTCTTTTTCGTCTTGATCTCCACGTTTTCTAGGTTCTTTCGTTGATGGAGTTTTCCAAGAAGAAAAACTCATTCCCAAGCCCTGCTCCATTTAAACTCATACCCGGTCCTATGTTTACATCAAGAAAAGAAAAGAAAAAAGAAAAAAAAAAAAGATTTTTTCCTTGCTTGTCTAGACCGCGAAATCCAGAAGAAAAAATAATATATAATTTTTCAATTGGGATCCCTTACTTCATTGAATAATATATCATTTGTTCCCTGATGTTGACAAATGAACGACAACTTTTTCTAAAAACCGTTCCCTTGCACCTTACGAACTTCTGCCTACAACCCTTGAGGAGCGTCTTCGGTGCATTCTGTTGGGATCAATGTGTAAAAGTAAACTTCAAAAATTTTCTTTTTACTCATTGGAATAAAAACGATCCCCTAAACCTTTAAATCTATAGCAAACATATAAGTTATAATTCGGGGTAACTTCAGTTTGGACCCCTAAATTACCACAAGATTTGACAAGCCCTTCAAACTTCAAAACCTCTCAATTTGGACTCCTGAACTTTCAATTATAATCAATTTAAACCCCTCTGTCAAATTGAATCGTTAACCTCAAACATAATCGTCTCCACGTGACCTGCACGTGATTTTTTACCCCATCCATACTTGTTATACCCTCACCCTTACTAAGTTAAACTTAAATGTCCAACACGAAATAAATCGACCCACATGAAGCTAAAGACCCACTCGAAGCAGCTAAGGAACTTAGCCCAAGCTAAAGAATTAGCTTCCACCCATTCGAAGCCGAAGAACAAAAGTCTCACTACGCTGAAAATCACGACCTAATAGGGACGACATCACAATGGTGAAGGAGTCCCACACGATGACTTGATGAGACCCAGTACCCACTACTGGCGAGGTTACGACAGTGAAAGATGGAGCACTCCGAGGGTGAGGTAAGTGATTCAGGATCGAGCTATCCGATTTGCAAATGTGGGAGTAAAACAGTGATCAAAACAGCTTGCACAACTAAAAATCATGGCAAAAGGTTGTATGCCTGTGTAAATTATGTGGTAAGATGTGTTTGAGAATATAATTTTTCACAGAAATTTAATTTTTTTCCCTTATGCCTAAATCCTGTAGAATAGGTTAAACCCTAATTTGTGTCATTATGCAGAATGAAAAAAATCGTGGTTGCAATTTTTTTAAATAGGTTGAACCAGAAATTTGTGTGTGCGGTGATTGAGTGATGTCGATTTTGATGGAGTGGCAGCAAGATTTGATGTCTGAAAGGGCAATTATTGAAATAACGATCTTGAAATGCAAGATTGAACTTGTTGAGTACAAGTCGAAAATGGAAGTTGATGCTGCTTATTTTGCACTTAAACTTAAAAGGTAGAAGAATAAGTATCGTTCGATGCAGCTGAAGTTCCGAGTTGCACTTGCATGTTGTTGGTGTCTTGTTGCTGTATTGATGTTTTTTCCTTCTTCTAATGGACTTGCACCATGGTTGATGTTTAGTAGCTAAATTAGACATTTGAAGTTGCATGTTTTTTGTTGTCTTTATTTGTTAATCCAACTATCAGACTTGAATCAATTGACCATTTGGTAATGTTTTTTCTACCCAACTATTGTACAATATTTGGAATGCTTTGAATGAATTTTGTTGGTACAATTTAACAAGTCTGCAAATGGGATTTGTTTACTAAATTTATGGTATTTAAATGTGATGTTGTTTTATTGCTTGCTGTTGTTATACCTTAATATGGAGAAATAAAAAAAATGGCTAAATGTTGTCATGCATGCGTATTCAATCTAACCAAAATAACACCACAATAACACTAAATGTATAAGAACGTCTAAAGTAATCCAAGTAGTCAACAATTCCATTCAACAACTATTCAATCATCCCTACCAATAATTTTAGAAAATACATAATTCATAATTCCAAACACTAAACAAATTACATATATAATCCAAATCACTACACTTAATAGTTAATCCAAAATGTAGCATAATAGTGAATCCACAAGTTACATTGTTTCTAAATGTTCTAAAAAATATACATGACCACCATTTTCCTTTTATCTATTACAATGTTTACAAAATATAACATTTACAACTATTAAGCGGTCAAACACAAAAAGTCATAGTTCCCACATTTTCTTCTTCCCTTTGTCCTTCACTGTTGTGGTGGACTTCACTTTCCCCTTATCCATTATTCGAACATGCTCCTCAAAACTTGATCGAGGCTTGTCAGCAGTTGTCTCCTGACACTTTTGTATGTCAAAATCAAGTGAGGCAGTTCGAAATTTTATACCACGAACACGAGGAAGGCCTCAAGAGCATACTGGTCTACCACTTGGAATTGGGGGTGGCCCAATGGGGTTCCTAGTCAAATCAAGGATAATCTTATGCTTGTTGGTAGGTTCTTTTCCACTTCTAACATTTTTCCTCAACCTACCACCTGCCCTTGACCTTGACCTTGTGGCCATTTGTCTTCACTTGGCACAGGGTAGACAATGTAGTCATATGCCTTCAAGTACTTCTCTTTGTTGTAGTACTCACTCAGATATTCAATAGGATTTCCACCTTGGTGTTAAATGGTTGAAATGGCATAAGAACCTTGGTCTCCACCTTGGTGTAAACACTAAACGCTCAATTTATATGAATAATAAATAACTATTATTTTACCTTCTATCAATTTGAAATAAAAGTCCACCCATGTCGACTTAGGCCAAGATCTGTAACAAGCGCCTACAGGAACCATGTTCAGCTATCTTTTGTCTCCGCCTCTACAACAACAATTGCAATTGAGTACATATTCTTGTTGGCCACCCTGCCAACAACAGCCATTAGTTGTCTCTTATACATACCTTTCAGAAAACATGCATTAACACCCACAACACGCATACACCCTTCCTTGAAACCATTTTTCATGGTTGCCAATGAAATGTAAAGCCTTTGAAATCTGCATGGTACCTCGAGCATTAGTCTCTCAACCATCAAAATCAAACAACTACCCACGTTAGTGCTCCTAACCATAGAGCAATAATCTTATAAACGATGGTACTACTCATCCAATTTCCCATATATTATTTCTCTTGCTTTTTTCCTTGCCCTATACAAAGAACTCACATGGACATCCACATTCCATTTGGCTTTCACCTTTTTCTGCAACACCTTTATGAGCATGTTTGGCTGCTTCCTAAAAGAATCCATGTACCACTCAGCAATCCAACTAGAGGTGACCATATGATTTTGGTACCTCCTAGTGCAAGTGTGTTTTGGCCTTAGGGATACTAAAATGAATGTCAACTCATTCTTCAACTGCCTCCCATATACTTAATACTTACACCTTGGATCTTTGCAAATAATCACAATCATTTTATTTTCATTTCTCTTGAATTTCAAATTCTTCTCTCTCATAATATTGTATTGTTTCACGGCTTTTCTAAATTCAACTGCATTATGAAATGTATTCCCTACAATCAATGTTGAATTACTCAAGTCAGTAGAATTAAATTGCACCCTTTCAGTTACATCACCACGAGTTGAGTGCACTATACAATGAAAATGTGGTGACCTTAGCTGATCACTATCATCCATGTTTGAACTACCATCACTCTCTTTCCCACCTCTATGTTCTCCATCATTTCCATGTGCATCACTTTCCCCAGCATTTTCAGCAACATTCTCATCATTTTCCCTAATCTCACCAACATTTCCAGCAATGTCATCCCCTTCTACCTCTGCTTCTTCATCATTTCCAACCCCCTCATCAATGTCTCCATAACCATGAATAGTATCCTCACCCGAATCAAGACAATTTGTATCATCACTAAGAACTTCATCCCAAAAGAATCATTCCTAAACACAACTCCCCTCTCATACTCTGAATCCTCTTCATCATCTCCTTCAACTACAACATCTACTACACCATACATTACGACATACAAGACTACAAAATCAAGACCTACATGGTTTGCCACCATTTCAGTTACATTGTGGTCAAATGATAGAAGTCTTAACCCTTGGTCTAAAGGTAATCTTGGTAAAATGTAATAAACAAAGTCCACATACCTATACCCATATGTCTGACATATATCCTCTATATCAGAAAAATTCAATTTATTCCCATCATATGGGTCTGAGTAATTGCTAACATCGCCCTCAACATAGTTAATCCTATGTTATATATTAAAAGTACACCCATGGTGCACCTCAAACATCATAGACAATGTACCCATCACGTGTCCTGCCACATTCATTACATTGAAAGGTTTAAATGTGTAATAGAATACCCCAAACAGTTCCAAACACCAAAAACTAATACAATGAGAAACTTGTAAATGTGTAATACAATGCCCCTATTTAGGTGTAAAGGCATATGACACAAACATTTATAAAAAAAATGACACTCAACTTATTTAATTGTTGGAAAATAATGCAGATTGGTCTCATACATACACAAACAGCAAAGGACTACATTACCTCTATACTTAGACCAGCCACGAACCAACCAACAACAACTTCATAGAAAAAGGTTTATCTCCTGCCAATATGCATTTTCATTTGTCCCTTTTAAAGTCAGTAACCAAACAATGAAAAGTACAATGAAATGGACCACTTTATTCAGTGTATAATATTCATAGTGATAATCACATGTCCAACACAAGCACCAACTAGGGGACAACACTTAAATCAGAAAAACATACCCTTCAAAATTAGGGGGCCACACTTCAGTAATAAACAATGACTACCAATGACAAGATGACCAAAAAATAAGAACTTTTAACAAGATTATCAGAAAAACAACAACTTTCAATGCAAAAAAAGGACAAAACTATGACCCACTGCAAATAAATAATAGCCAAACTAAAAACTTCACAAAATCCCTTCCAGAAACATTACATTCAAAACCCCCAAATATCCAATAGAAATTTAAGACCAAACACAACTTTCAGAAAATGTAAACTACAAACCCTAAAATATAAATTTTGGGGATAACATTAAACTTACTTGATAATCGTAGTCACGAACTGATTTAGATACGATTATAGAGTAAACCACTGCAAATCTACACCCCAACTTCAGCTGTTACTGTTCGCCGACAACGAAGAGTATGGGTTCGCAAGACCACTTTTCGAAATGTTTGGCAAACGGTGCTCATCGAGTTTTCACATTTAGGTTAAAAAAATTGGGCCTTTTCGAAAGAGGGTGGTTTGGACATTTCAGTTAGTAAGTATGAGGGTATAACGGCTATGGATTGGGTAAAAAACAACGTGCAGGTCACGTGAAGACGATTCTGTTTGAGGTTAACGATTCAATTTGACAAAGGAGTTCAAATTTACTGTAATTGAAAGTTCAGGGATCCAAATTGAGAGGTTTTGAAGTTTGAGGGGGCTTGTCAAATCATGTGGTAATTCAAGGGTCTAAACTGAAGTTACGTATATGTAGATTTGGCCTCTCCTAGGCATTGGGGCATAGGAGTGTCCATCGGTTCTTCCGTTAGTGTTGGACTAAGTAGTTGAAGTTCCAACATGTTTGAAAAACTTCAAGTATGAGTCCATACTCATCTCGCATTCTTTGTGTTCTTCATGAACTTGAAGAACATCTTTATGTTATTCATCATATTCATAAAGAATTTCTTGAAGACTTGAGAGTGGATCAAGAACTTCGAGATCTTCAAACAGTTGGGGAGAAGATTGGTTCATTAGATCTTCTCTTTGATGGCTGAATGACTGAGTGTGGGCTCACAAAATTTTTTCAAGAACAAGAGAAAACTAAAAGCAAAACTTTGGAGAGAGAACTCCCCTAGTGGCCGTGTATTCACTCTTGTGGGAGAGTGATGTGTTTTTTTGTTTTCACAAAAATCACAAAGGCTAAGGTATGTGTCTTTACTTTTCAATTGCTCATCTATTTATAACATTGGGATCCCAGGAGAGAAAATGAATTTTAAAACCATGTGGAACATGGATTAGATATCCTAGTCCTAGGTGAAGTGTGTTGAGTATTTACACTCATTGACATCCACCTAGTGGCCGGCCATGGGGTGAGAATATTCTCTCTCTCCATGCGGCTAGGGCTAGGGTTTTATCCCTAACCCACTCATTTAGGCTTGGGTTTTATCTTCAAGTACAATGCTCCTTTAATTTAATTATAGCTTTGGAATTAATTCCATAAAGCCCAAAGTTATTTTACAAGCTTAAAGAATTAAATTATAAGCCCAATGTCCATGAATTAAATTATGAGTCTAGTACTCTCTAAATCCAATTTCTCCAAATAACCAACAAGATTAAATAATTTTTTTGGCCCATATTTTATTAAAATAAAACATCTCAATAAATAAATAAATAACTTAGGAACAATATAATTGATGAGTCAATTTATATCAGCTCAAAGAGGGACCTAAGGAAAAATATAATTAGTTTAATAGGCTTATGATCATGCCTTTCTAGATCATGTCACACAACACTATCTAATCACAATTAATTTCACTAAATAATTGGGATTGCACTCTAGTGATTATGTTGACAACTGTATTTGGTATTTTAACATACATGGGTGTTTCATAAATACTACAAGAAACTAATTAAGGAGTGTTAAAATTGGATTCGTAGAGAAATTTTGAAGAATTTAGTAACATTGTCAAACAATTGTCGGAACCTAGTGATGGTTCCGTTTCAACATGATGAAGTCAATAAGAATCCCTATGTGGGTGGGTCCAATCAGAAAGTCAAAGACTAGAGTTTAGAGAGGGTAAATAGTAATTTGCTGAGGTTGGAAGCAGGTAGCTCCGTAGCTAAGCGGACGGGTTGGCAGGCACATGACCGTTAGGTTTATACCTAAGTTTCAAACAAAGAAAAAAAGCCCCGGGAAAAAGCAAAGACAGAAGACAGAAGACAGAAGACAGAAGACAAAAGACAAAAGCCACAACAAGCAACAAAGGCTTCTCCATCAATTTGGTGGGGGTGGAATGGAGGAGGAAACTAAAAATGGTTATCCTTCTCCATCGTCGTCGCCTCCAACGCCTCCCTCCCCCCTCCCCATAAGCGTAGGACCAGGCAACCAAAAGTACGTCTTCTCTTCTTCTCCATCCCCTTCCCCGCCCTTCTCAAACCATACGTCCGCCGAGAATCTCCCTCTTTTGCATCACAAGTTGTCTGGTACTGCTGTGCCCTTTGCCATTTCCTTGGATCCTCCTCCTCCAGAGCCCCATCATCATCATTTGGATTCTAACTCCTCTTGCCTCAAAGACTTGTAAGCACCCCGGTCCCTTCTCTCTCTCTCTCTCTCATCATCATTTTCTTTCTTCATTTTTTCCATCTAAAATAAATGTTGCTTCATTTCAATAATATTTCCTATTTTGGAATTTGTTAATTTTCTTCATAAGACTGGCCGGGTAGCTATTTCTCTCTTCTTTTAACTTTAGGATCTCCATAGAACCCACCAACCAGTCAAGCAGACCCAACAGAACCTCCTTCTTTTGTTTTTTTTTTTTTCTAGGCTTGATTACTTTTAAAAAACTCTTTACGTCCACCCACCTTAAAATGGACAATGAGAGTGGCCTGACCACCTCCAAATGCCCAAGGGGTGGTTTGACTGTCCCTTGGCCAGCAAGAGGGTCACCCCAAGCTTCTTCATTTTTTTTTTTTTTTTTAAAAAAAAAATTAATAATATTAATGAGGCAAGTAGGCGACATGACAGTTATTGATTAGTTTAACGTGTCTCTGTCAAAATTATGGACAGAAGTACCATCTTCATATTTAGAGTAAAGAAAAAACCATCTATACGGTACTTTATAAAACCGAAGTGGCCATTACCACATATACTAAAGAAGCATTTAACCCTTATTATTATTATTGTTGTTGTTATTTTAATACTTATTCCCGTGTCTGGATTGTAACAGGCTAGAATGGTTTATACAAAAATGCTGCAATTGCTGCTCAAGGCCTCTCTGAATTTTGATATGCTGGAAGATGCAAAGCTCGTCCCAAAGATGTATAGAGCACTGACTTCGCCTCATTGCTGACATCTCTGCTAACTCATTACAAAGTCGTTTCTTTTCCTTTTGTTTTAGGACAAACCTCAAATCATTTTGTCTTTTGTCTTTTTGTTTTTTTCCTCACCATTTCAGAGGATCTCTGCTACCAAATGTCAATGGGTGAAGTAATGTAACCATTCTTCAAACTTGCAAATGTTTTAAGAATTATGACAATTCTTTTATCCCTTTCTTCTCATTCTCGACATGTTCGCATATGATATATATAACCCAAATGTATAATGATGATAGATACCATCTTTTCGAGCATAGCTTTCTGGTTGTTGAATTTATTCCTTGAATTCTCTCAGAACTAGCATTTTTTTTTTCCTTTCTTTATAAAATAACTATATATATATCAACTCTGGGAACTCTATAAAGATTAAATAAGTATTCTTCCATCAACTTGATATAAGCAAGCATTTGAGAAAAATAAAAATAAAATAAATAAAAAGGGAAGAGAAGAAAAGCTGGAACTTTCTTGCATGCTATGGACATGGAGATGGTATAATTTTAGCAATGGAAATCAGTCAAATGCTGGTCTCACAAATTAGTGAAGGGTGCAAGAGCATAGAGATTTTATCTTGATTAGTTTTTTTTTTTAAAAAAAAAAAAATCCAACGCGTACTTTTTTTGTCTGAGGAATCTAATCCCCACACATTTTTTGTTGCTGGAACCCCGCTCAACTCAATAAAACAAACCCACATTGCAATATTACACTCGCGTTGATGGGTGGGTGGCTAGACGACAATTCACGACCAATAAATCAAATTTATGAATGAGAAATGACTTAAATCAATGGTGAAAATTACAATTGGATTTTGAATGAATTAATCTATATATGATATATCAATGATGATTATCATAGCTAGAAATGAAATGTACTTTGTGACATGATAGTAAAGATATCATTGTATTTTAGATGGATCAACATTAAATTTTGGATCCAATGGTGATTTTCATTGCCACATCAAAGAGTGCACTTGAGAGTAAGCACTTCGAAATCCATTAACACCTCTCTTTTCACTGCCACATTACATCAGGGGGGTAAGCACTTAAAAAGTACATGTAACATTTCTCTTTATGAAGTCCTAAAAACAGTACAATGGGAGAAGAAAGGCTGGCATAATGATGTGCCCCAAAGACCAACTCCAGACTGGAATCACATGAGGGCAGAACTTTTATTTAGAGTGAGACAAGATAGAAAAGCTTCAACGTAAACGAAAACTATGTCCAATGCTTTTTCAAAAAATTAATAAAAATAAAATAAAAATGAGAGTCTGTACAAGTTTTCACCCCAAAAGATGAAAATTACAACCCCAATCATATATTTGGTTAACAAAAGTCCAACTGGAATAGATAAGAGACATATTTACTCAAGGATATGCAATTGCCAAAACAGACAGCATTGTTTGAGTTCTCCACGGTTTGGAAATAAAAATAGTAAACAATAACATATTAGTACCAGATGATATTGTTCACTGTGGATTTTGCTGTCTCTGTTGGGCGAAATTCGGAAGATTCTGTTGCGTGTTCTGAAGTGCTACCAAACCAGATTGCAGATTCTGAGCATTAGGTTGCATGTTACCAAATGAACTTTGTGAACCATGCTGCTGTTGTTGCTGCTGCTGTTGTTGCATGGGCATCATACCACTAGGATTTGCTGCTCCCATATTAAACACTGCAAGAAAAAGTCCCAGTTGCATTTTAGCCTATTAAGTCCACATTCATAGGACACAATGTTTCACATAGAAACATAAGGATACGATTCGTACTTTGATCGCTCAAAATTTGGGAAGTATGATTCCGCTGGGGATTGCTACCAGATAATCCAAACTGAGAAGAAATTAAGCAGCACACAAGTCATTGTCACACAATCAAAAGGTGATTTGACAATACCATGCAAAAACAAAAACAAAAACATGTTTAGTACACCTATCTAGAACCATTATATTGCAGGCATAGAGAAAGTCAACAGCTCAGTGCCATGCATTGGCAGGTCGGCTGTCTCTAATTACATAAAGCATTGAGCTAGAGAATATTAATTAGGGAAGAAAACTGTATGACAGCTTGCATTTCTGCTTGCAAACCAGGATGACAACTGACAATAGCAAGATCATTATATATTTTAGCAACCATTTGTGGTGCATTGATGAACTTGAACCATCAAAATTATATTATTATATTAAAACATTGAGTGAACGATCCATTCCAATCCCAAACATCGAAAAGCAGCTTTTGCCCAGACTTATGCTGTATAATAATTTATGGAGTTAGGAGCATGTATCCCATTCAGAAGGAACAAGACTTCATTTTTGAGTCTCCCAGCACAAAATATGTCAAAACTGATGATATATAGCTACACACTCCAGAATGATCACTTGGTATCAATACCAGGAGCAAGTTACCAATTCAACCACTCTCATAGATAAGTTTTATGTCAACTTCAAGACAATAAAGAACTTGAGCACGTAGAAAAAGGCAGATCCCAGTGAGATAAAAGTGAGATTTATAAACTTTCAGTTAGATGTGCACATGCTCGCAAACCAAAAGATTATTGTTTGATGTAAATCAAACAAGTTATCACATTTAAACTATAACTTATTTTTCATCAATTAAAACCCCCATTGAGATTATTACCATGGTTCTAACTTTATAGAGATTATGGAATCAAGTCTCCTTAAATTTCACCGAGTATGTAACACCTAAGTCAAGATAACAACCGTTATGCTCCAGGGAGTGTCGATACATACTTTAGGGCATTACACCATACCCCGCCCTGCCCCTTTTTCTCTTTCCTTTTCCTTTGCACATCAGTAAAATAAAAGGGAAAAAATATTAGCAAAACACATTGGAAGCAGACCTGCATCCGTGGCAAAAGTGATTGCGATGACATCGTTCCGGAAATATTTGGAATCTGAAACAGGACACATGACTTTCAAGTTGCAGAGATGCCATCACAAAGGATAAGAGAAACTAACTTCAGAGTATAGAGAAAGAACAAAAGATCACCGTGAAACAGATATGGGATATACAAATACATGCATAGCATGAGCGAACAAGCAATAAAGATGCACATGATAGAATATGAATAAAAGTAGGAAATATGGGAATAACCAAAAAGATAAATTGTGAGTGAACTTCATTTTCTACTAGTCATGTGCATCAATCAATACCACATGTGCTTCACCAACCAAAAATAAAGAACAAAAATCCCGAAAGGAAAGATCGTAACTCAACATATTAATTTTCAGGAAACTAATATCGATATTCTCTGTAATTGAGGATAAAATCCTGAAGAAAACCGAGAAGTAGAAACCAGAAACCCATGATATCAACCAATGGATAGAGAAAAACAGCTTCCAGTATTTGGTGCCACTGTATTTTTCTTTTTAAGTTAAAAAAAAAAAAAAAAATGCCAAAGGGGTGTAAGCCAAGCACACAGATCGTATATAAATAAATGGGATCACCCAAATCAAAAACAGAATAGAAAAAATAAAAGAGAGCAAATACAGCTAAAGACCAAAATTAAGAACATCTAAAAAGTCACAGAAACATATCGAAGACTTGAATGAAAAGAGAAACTGGAACCCATCAGAACAAAACTTTTAAGAAACTTAACTTGATATCCTATGGGCTTCTCTAAACCTTCAAACGCCCTCTTATTTCTCCCCAACTAAATGCACACCACTGAACTCTGTCACTGATTTGGGCTTAACTCAATGCAATAGTTCTACTTTACTGTAAAACTTTCTGTTTGAAAGTTATTGATAGGGTATATTGTCTTCTCTCCCTGAAGTATGGTATGTATTAGCTCCAGGTTTTTGTGTATGAGAAGAAAATTTAGACCCAATTGGTAAGCAATTACCCCCTCCATCTCATTTTCTTTGGCTCTTTTCATCATTTAAACTTTTTAAAGGTGAAATAAGTTAAATATTTCACATTCAAATAGCCATCACTTTCCAAACCTACCCCCAAAACAAAAAGGATACATCTTTAATACTTCTCTACTATAAGATAAGGGTAATTTAGGAAATTTATATGATAACATGCCAAAAATTAAAGGACAAACATGGGATAAACTAGAAAAATAGTGTTAAGAATATGGAGAGATTATAAGAAATTTTCCTCAATGAGAAATAGAATTTTGGCAGACTATAGTAGGCACACCATACAGACCCAAGCATAAATACATGTCATTAGACTTTTAAAGAAATATCTAAGAACCTATAATCCTAGGAATCTAGCATGAAAACACTGCCAAATCTGAGAATAGTATTGCTCAACCAGCACATGCACCACCAAAAATATCACATCAAAACCAAATATAAACCCCAACCAATGAACTTTTGAATGTGCAAAAACACCTGAAAAGCAAAATATTAACAATGCAATCACAAAGAGAGAAGTAGAAGGAGGGGGGAAGTCACAGCCTTAGCTAGTGATGATAATCCAAATACATGTTCTCTATGCTGCCTACTGTAGCTCATGATTAGAATTCCAAGTTACAATTAAATCATACAGAGCATGAAGATGGAAAACTGGAAAATGAATTAATAAAAGGACATGGATTTGACCATTTGGGTGTTTGATGTCGCCTGAGCTGCATTAAACAATGCACTATTAGCAGTGCTAGAGAACTGGCTTAAGTGGCGATTCATGTGATTTCCTTGGTTGAGCTGGCTTTGACCAATGCCATGCTGAACATGTCCTGATTGAAATTGCCTACCCTGAAACTGCTGGTGCCCCATCGCTTGAGAAAACTGCATCTGATGTTGGCCATGTATCTGAGTAAAAAACATTTTTTTTAAGCTACGGAAACAAAATAAAAAGATTTGGAGAATTGAAGAGAATTCTACTTGCTTCTTATTGCATTATTGATGCAAAAGCCTGCCTCTTGGTTAGAACTCAAACTATATCTAGTAACCAGAAGAAAAAAAGTTTTCCTAAAGCACTTAAATGATAGTTAATTGTTGTTCGAATGAAATCCTACATGGTTCCACAAACAAATAAATAAGAGACACAACGTCACTGTTGGTAAGGATCCACAACATATCACTATAAATCATTGGTTTTTCTTTTCTTTTTATGATCATTGTAAACAGTATTTCAAAAACAGAAAAAAGATGGAAAATAACAAATTTTAACGTTTTAACTCCATAGTGTAGAAAACATGTCGCATAATATATGACCTTTCATAGTCAAGATATGTAAACTGGAATGTCATGACTATGATAATTCTATTATATGTCAACCAAAATGTTCATAACCATACATTTAAGCTAAACATACATATATATGATGACAAAAACAATTGCATTATTGACAAGTCAATCAATCATAAGTTTGTGGAACTACAACGATTATTGCTAATGCAAACATTCATACAGAAATAAATATCAAAGTCCACATCTTGAAATAAAAACACAGTCAAATGATGAAATAAATATCAGAGTCCACATCTTGAAATAAGAACGCGGTCAAATGATGACCCAAATCAAATGTAAAAAGTTAACTACTCAGAAAATATCAAAACTATTCAGACAAATCAAAGTACTCTCCATTTCCTTTTAAATGCCAAATTGATCAACCACATACAGGACACTGACGGAAAATTCAGAAAAATGCCTTTTTAGTTGTATGATTTGGGTGTGTGGGCTTTAGGTCCGTGAGGGCTTGTTGGGTTTTTTTGTGGGCTGGTTTGGTTGTTTCTGTGTTTCTGGTGTTATTGGGTTTTCAGGGGTGCTTTCTCTTGTTTTTTTTTTTTGTATACTTTTGGTGGTGTTGTGCCATTTTGTATACTACCTGTATGTTTGGGGGCGCCTACGCTTTTTATAAAACTTCTTTGATATTACCTATCAAAAAAATAAATTTTTGTATGATCATTATTGGGCATTCTTGGACAGATGAGTGGAGTGAACAAGGAGACGCCACAAGTGGGGATCCAAGACCAGCGATTGTATGCATAGGCAGTGGTAGGTGAAAAAGGTAAGGTTAGTGATCTCGGAATACAGGACGCCGGTGAGGGGTTTCCAAAATTGATTAAGGAAGGTGCGCAAGACAGGGAGATCGAGGCCGAGAATCTCACTAAAATGGAGATTCTAGAATTTCGAAATCAGGAAAGAATCACGCAAGGCATTAAGGAGAGTTTACTTTCATTCTAGAAAGAAATATCTAACTATTTAATTAAATTGGAGATGGGCTGGGGGCATAAGGGGAAGGGGATTCAGACGGGTCAAGTCAACGAGGGGAATGGGCTGAAAGAATGGGCGTCAAGCGGGGAGGAGGATGGGCCAGGAATTGCTCAGCCCAAACAAGTGTTGGATCCAGTTGATAAGCCCACTAGACAACAAATCATCAATAGGTATCACAAAATTTAGGTGCGTAGGCACCCACCTAGACGACAGGTATGTTGGCGCCCAAAAATGGTGGGTCGAAAGGACCAACCGCAGACCGAGGAGCAGTCGGAGAATTGCCAGAGTAGGACGCCGGAGCAGACAGGATGTGTCACTGCCACAAACGATGCCGACAAGAGCGGGGGACACTTGAGGAAACCTGATATTGGGTTTTGCATGGAAGCAAAGGCGGCGACAAGAGGAGTGGAGGTGGCGGGTTTGGGTAGGCAGGTCGGAATTGAAGCAAAAAGGGCCGAAGATGGGATAATAGACCATATCAGCGGTGTAGAGGGTATGGGTCCGCTCGTGGGTCAGGAATTGCAAGCTCTAGACACTGTCGGCGACATTGCCAGAGATTCAATAGGGACCGAGAAGGAAGCAAGATACACAGAAAATGTCCTGCGGTGGCAAGTGAAGCGTAAGGGGAGGGGGCTTTCACCGGTCGCCAATGAGCCTCTGGAGCATCGCCAGGGCAGCCAGCAAGCATCAGAGAGTGGGTTGCAAGGAGAAGAGAGCGCCGATCAGCAAAAAGGGGTTGTCAGCTTTGATGGGACGAAGGATGGGTCGCCGGAGGGGTGTGCGTTTTCTCCAATTGCCGGAGGCATAAAGGAGACTAGCCAGAGTTGGTTGTCGAAGTCCAAATCCTGCTCTTCTTTGCTGGACAGTGTCAACCAGTCGTGTGGGTCAGAAGTTGTGATCAATAGAGGCCTGCATCTGCACTTTCCGATTGCCTCTCTGTTACTGGCCTCTGTTAGGGAAGTGGATTCTCGGTATGTTATTATTCCTTTCATTCCAACTGAGCTGGAGCAGCCTGATTTTTACATCTCAGGGGAGTTGCAGGATGTTATGAAGGAGGGAAATGGGGTATACAATCTCAACAAAGGGGGTTCTAGTTGTTCTTTGGTTAATGTGGAGGGGGAGCAATTTGCTGATGAACCACTGGAGGTAGAACCACTGGAAGCTCATCCAGATTGTCCGAAAGGTAAGGTTTGTGAATGGGTAATAGAGAGAATGAAAGGCATGTGCCATGTGTGGGGAATGTCATGTGAGGGGTATGAGGATGAATTGGAGAAGTTGTTTCGTAAGATTGAGGGTAATAGAGGGAAGGATTATAGCCCGGCAGCAACCCCTTCTAAATCAACCCTCAAAGGTAACCGAGAACTACAGGGTCTAGAATGGAATGTTAACTATGATGGAAAGCTGGGGAAAGAAAACAGGGACCAGCACCAAAAGAAAAGGGCTAGGGGAGGGGGGCTGTCTCGTGTTAAATGAAGCCTAAGATTTTATCTTGGAATGTTAGGGGGTTGAATTTGGTGGAGAAGAGGATGAAGATCAAAAGCTTGCTTAGGGATTGGAAGGCAGATGTTGTGTGTTTTCAGGAAACAAAAGTGCAGTTGGTGACAAGGGAGCTGGTCCAGAGTTTGTGGGGCTGTGTTCAAGTGTATTGGTGTTCTCTTGGGGCCCAAGGTGCTTCAGGTGGTATTTTGCTTTGCTTATGTGGGATAGAAGCGTAGTGGAAAAAGTGGACGCTTGTGTTGGTTGCTCTACGGTTGCATGTTCTTTTCGTAGCATTAGTGATGACTGTAAGTGGGCTTTTGCTGGAGTGTATGGGCCAAACAGGGATAATGATAGACTTAGGCTTTGGGAAGAATTAAGCGGTCTCATGGATAGGTGGGAGGTGCCTTGGTGTATTGGAGGTGACTTTAATGCTGTCAGATTTCCGAGCGAGAGACTGGGAAGCATTAGATATGCGTCGTCTATGGAGGCTTTCTCCCGATTTATTTTTGACCGAGGGCTTTTGGATATTCCTATGATGGATGGGCAATTTTCGTGGTCTAATGGTCATTCTTGGTCTAGGATTGATAGGTTTCTATTGTCCTCAGGGTGGGAAGAGTGATTTCCTGATGTGGTTCAAAGGAGACTTTCGCGAGTTTTGTCTGATGATTTCCCCATTCTTTTAGACTGCGGAGAGACAAGGAGGGGGGGAGGTTACTTCAAGTTTGAGAATATGTGAATGAAAGATGAGGGGTTTGTGGATCAAGTGAAACTTTGTTGGCAATCTTATCAGTTTGTTGGTGACCCTAGTAATGTTTTGGCTTGTAAACAAAAAGCTCTTAAAAGGTGACTTGCGGAGGTGGAACAAGGATGTCTTTGGGCATGTAGGGAAGAGGAAAAAGGATCTTCTTGAAGAAATCAGGGAGCTGGATAGTTTTGAGGAAGATTGGGGCTAGGATGATGAGGAAAAGAGGAAGAAATTGTTGCTGTCCATGGAACTGGAAAGATTCCTTTGTGAAGAAATAGTTGGCGACAAAAGTCACAGGCCCTTTGGCTGAAGGAGGGGGATAAGAACACTAAGTTCTTTCATAGGGTGGCGAACTCCAACCGAAGGAACAATTCTATTGATTCTCTTAAGGTCAATGGCTCATTATCCTCTAATCCTATAGAGATCAAGGAGCATATTGTTTAGTTTTATTCACATTTATTCTCTGAGAGTTGTGGTTGAAGGCCGATTCCAGAGGTTTTACCTTTGCAATCCATTGATGAGGAGGATAGTAGGTGGCTGGAAAGGGAGTTTGAGGAGGATGAGGTGTTTGAGGTTGTTAAGCATATGAAGGGCGACAAGTCTCTAGGTCCGGATGGCTTCTCTATGGGATTTACTAAGGCTTGTTTGGGGGTGATAAAAGAGGACTTTATGGCTGTTTTTTGTGAGTTTCACATGAAAGCAAGTTTTCAAGAAAGCCTTAACGCATCTTTTATTGCTCTCATTCCTAAGAAAGTAGGGGCGGTGGATCTTAAGGACTTTCGTCCGATAAGTCTTGTGGGGGTGGTGTACAAGTTTATCGCAAAAGTCTTAGCGAATAGATTGAAAACGGTGTTGGCTAAGATCATCTCTCAGTCTCAAAATGCTTTTGTCAAGGGGTGGCAAACCCTGGATTCGGTCCTTATAGGGAACAAATGCATTGACAGCCATTTGTGTTCCAGGATTCCTGGTTTGTTATGCAAGTTGGACCTTGAGAAGGCTTATGATCATGTGAATTGGGACTTCTTATTGCACCTTCTTCAAAAATGTGGTTTTGGGGAGAAATGGAGAGACTGGATTGCGTTTTGTATCTCTACAGTTCGATATTCAGTCTTGGTTAATGGAGAACCAGGAGGCTTTTTTAGTAGTTCTCGGGGGATTCATCAAGGTGATCCACTTTCTCCTTTGCTTTTTGTTATTATCATGGAGGCATTTAGTATGATGGTGGAAGTGGAAGCGGAAGCTAGGGGGCTGGTTCCACGGTTTTCTATAGATCCTGTGCATAATCCTGGTCTTAGCGTTTCGCACTTGTTGTTTGAGGATGATACTTTGATCTTCTGTGATGCGGATGAGGAACAACTTTGCAACTTACGCTGTCTTTTTCTATGTTTTGAAGCTGCATCAGGGTTAAAGATAAATCTGTCAAAGTCTGAAATTGTTCCTATTGGGGAGGTGCAGAATATTGATTTGTTGGCTAGCATTCTTGATTGTCGGGTGGTCGGCTTGCATATGAAGTATTTGGGGCTTCCTTTGGGAGCACAATACAAGGATACCACAATCTGGAACTGTATGCTTGAGACCACGGAGAGGAAGTTGGCTGGGTGGAAAGTGGGCCTTTTATCAAAAGGGGGAAGGCTAATGCTGATTAAAAGCACTCTCTCTAACCTTCCAACCTATTTGTTGTCTCTTTTTCCCATTCCCTTGAGTGTGGCAAAGAGGTTAGAGAAGTTGCAAAGGAATTTTTTATGGGGCGGTACCAATGAGGAGACTAAGTTTCATTTCGTTAAATGGTCTTTAGTTTGCTCTCCTGTGAAAGATGGTGGCTTGGGGATTAGAAATTTGAGTCGGTTCAATCAAGCTTTATCGGGGAAATGGTTATGGCATTATGCTACGGAGAGGGAAACTTATTGGAGGAAGGTCGTAGAGATAAAATATGGAAGCATGGAGGGAGATTGGCGTACCAAACAGGTTGAGAGGCCATTTGGTGTAGGGGTTTGGAAGCATATAAGGAGAGGGTGGGAGTTTTTTTCCAAGTTCATCAGATTTGAAGTTGGTGATGGCACCCAAATTAGGTTTTGGCATGATATATGGTGTGGTGATCAAACTTTGAAGGAGTCTTTCCCTGAATTGTTTCGCATTGCAAGAAACAAAGAGGCTAGGGTGAGTGATAATATGTAGATTATGAATGAGGAAGCACGTTGGAATGTTTCTTTTTGTCAAGCGGCTCAGGATTGGGAAGTGGAGGTGGTGGTGACTTTCCATGCGAAATTGTATGACTCAGCGTCATGATGGGGGGGGTGGATCGCATTTGGTGGATTCCTTCAAAGAGAAAGCTTTTTGAGGTACGTTCTTTCTTCGGTGTGCTTCCTTCTTCTGCGGAAAGGCACGAGGTGGGGAGCTATTCTTTCCCATGGAAGAGTATTTGGAAGGTTAAAGTCCTGCTCAGAGTTAGTTTCTTTGTGTGGACGGCAGCCTTTGGAAGGATTCTCACATTGGATAATCTTCGGAAGAGAGGTTTGATCGTGGTGGATTGGTGTAGTATGTGTAAGAGTGGTGAGTCCGTTGATCATCTCCTCCTCCATTGTGACGTGGCTCGTGCTCTCTAGAGTGTTCTCTTTTCCATTTTTGATGTGAAGTGGGTCATGAATGGCAGGGTTATTGATCTCCTAGCTTGCTGGAAAGGCCAAAGAGGTAATAAAATGGTGATGGAGGTTTGGAGAATGGCCCCTTTGTGCCTTATGTTAGGGGTGTCAACCCGGTCCGGTTTCCCGGTTTTTTGCCAAAACCGGGAACCGGAACCGGCGTACCCCGGTTCTCGGTTTTGAAAAACCGGGACAAAACCGGGACCTCGGTTACCGGCCGGATCTAGTTTTACCCGATCCGGTAACCGGTTTTTAAAAAAAATTGGTTTTTTGGCTTATTTTAGGTATTGGGCCTAAAATAAGCCCATTTTTTTTCATAAGTTGGCCCATTTTTAAAAAAATCTATTAGTCTCTTTGTCTAAATTAAAGGGGCTTTGTTGTGATTGTTCCAAATAATTAAAAAATAAACCTAAAAAGTCCAAAAATCCTAAAAAATCAATGTTTTTGCCTATTTGGGCCTTAGAAATAAAAATCAATTTTTTTTTTGATCGGTTTGGGCTGCTTTGGGTCATGCCTTGCAAGGTAAGGGGCTTGTTCGATTGCTGGTGGTCGGGAGGACGTTCTCGAAGCGCGGTAGTGTGGAAGATGATTCCTTTGTGTCTTATGTGGTGTATTTGGAATGAAAGGAATGCTAGATGCTTTGAGGACTCCACTAGGACTATAGAGGAATTGACTCATTTTTTCTTCTTTATTTTGTATTCCTGGACGGCCGCTTGGCTAGCTCCTATAGGGATTAGCTTCTTTGATTTCCTTTTTCATTTTTCTCCCTCTTAGGCGCTCTCTTTTATACTTCCCGTGTATGTGGATTGCGCCCCTCTGCGCTCTTTTATATCATTTTTACTTATCAAAATAAAATAAAATACCCTAAACATAAACCTAAGTGTAAAATATATATATA
>NC_081547.1:15646517-15661576 GCF_901000735.1 Corylus avellana
AGAAAAGTTAAAAAATTGAGAGATATTATACGCCACAATACAACCAAAACGCAATTTGACCAAGGTGTTCTTGAGCTCTTCCCTTGTCTTCTCACGATCTTCAAAACATCTAGCATTCCGCTCTTTCATATACCCCACATTAAGCACAACGAGGCTATCCTCCACACATCTCGAACTAAGCGTCTACCTACGTGACCTCACCAACAATCTAACACCTTTACCACCCTTGCAGACATAACACAATGCACTCCGCATAGGGTAAAGATCGCACTCCATAATTCTCTTGCAACTTTGCAATGGAGTCAAAAATTATCAATAGATTCCCCGCTCCTTCTCCACATGCAATACTATTCCACCACTATGACTCTTTTCTTTCTCGAATTATCAAATGTCAGAATATTTTCATGACCTGCTGTCCACACAAAAAAAAATTCACTCTCAAAGGGACTTTAACTTTCCAAACACTCCTCCAAGGAGAAGTAGATAACTCATGAAAAAAAGACCTCAACTCAAATTTCTTCCTCTTCAAAGAAATCCCCTCCAAATACAATTCTCACTACCTTGTCTCCATCTGAGTGAATATAACACACCAAAAAATGCAAGCACCAAATCTACCTCCCAATCTTGTACATATTTGACAAAAGACACATTCCACTGAATAACTCCATTGGAAGACATCAGGTTGTCCACAACCCATGCCTCCTTACAACGAGCAATACTAAATAACTCTGGAAAAGCTTCCATCAATGTCTGATCCCCACACCAAGCATCATGCCATAAATGAATTTGAGATCCATCACCCATTTCATATCTAATATATCTCGAGAAAACATCCCACCCCCTCCTAATAAGTTTCCACACTCCAACACCAAAACACCAACCCCAACTCAAACTATCATATTTTGCTTCCACAACCACCCATCATAACACCTCCCTCTCCAAAGCATAACACGATAACCATTTACCCAACAAAGCTTGATTAAACTTAATCAAATTTCTTACTCCCAAACCACCATATTGCATAGGAGAACAAATGGTCGACCATTTAACTAGATGGAATTTAAACTCTTCCTTGATGCCTCCCCATAAAAAATGTCTTTGCGGTTTTTCAATCCTACTCGCCACACGCAAAGGAATAGGAAACAAAGAAAGATAATTAGTGGGTGAATTGGATAATGTACTTTTGTCAACCTACCTCATTTTGACAAATATAGCCTCTTCCAACCCGCTAATCACCTTTTCCATTTTTTCTACAATACCATACCATATTGTAATTGACTTGTATGGCGCCCCCAAAGGAAGTCCCAGATATTTCATTGGCACACCGCCACCCTACACCCCAATATACCAGTGAACCTCTCCACATCATCCACCTCACCAATAGGAATAATCTATAACTTTGACAAATTAATCTTCAACCCTGAGACCACTTCGAAACATTAAAAAAGATATCTCAAGTGACGAAGATGTTCACCATTAGCTTCACAAAAGATTAAAGTATCATATCCACTGTGCGACACAACCATTCCTGCAGCATTTCTTGATCCCATTGTAGAACCATCCAAAAGACCCCTATCCACTATGGCCGACATCATCCTACTCAAAGCCTCTATAACCGCTACAAAAAGTAGAGGTGATAATGGATCCCCTTGTCTTAAGCCCCAAGTACTACTAAAGAATCCAGATGGACCTCCATTTATCAAAACTGAATAGCGAACCAAAGAAGTACAAAAGGTTATCCATGCTCTACAATTCTCCCCAAACCCGCTCCTTTCTTGCAAGCATAACAAGAACTCCCAATTCACATGATTCATATGCCTTTTTGAGATCCAATTTGCATAATAAACCTGGTACTCCTGACCTGAGCCAACTGTCAATACACTCATTTGCAATTATAACTGAATCCATAATTTATCTCCCCTTAATAAATGCATTATGTGAATTTGATACAATCTTCTCCAATACTTGTTTCAATATGTTCGCTAGCACCTTAGAAATTATTTTGTATACAGCACCCACAAGGCTGATTGGATGAAAATCATTAATATCCACCGCACCCACTTTCTTCGCTATGAAAGATATGAAAGTGACATTAATACTTTTCTCAAACCACCCTTTACTATGAAATTCTCTAAAGAATGCCATTAAATCCTCCTTCAAAATCTCCCAACATGTTTGAAAAAACCCCAAAGAAAACCCATCAGGCCCCGAAGCTTTATCCCAGTTCAGATTTTTAACCACCTCAAAAACCTCACTATCCTCAAAGTCTCTTTCCAACCAAGAACCCTCCTCTTCACCAATGGCTTGAAAAGAGAGTCCATTCATCTTTGGCCACCAACTATGCTGTTCTGAATACAGTTGCATATAAAAACTATACTATATGACCCTTTATCTCTATAGAATCTGACGATAAGGACCCATTAACAAGTAAAGACTCGAAAATATTATTTCTTCTATTTGAATTCACCACCCTGTGAAAATACTTTGTGTTCTTATCTCCCTCTCTTTGTTTTTATATCGGGCTCACTTCTTCACAAAGAAGCAACCTCTCCAACTCCCTAGCAAACTCCTCTTCCTCAACCAACACTCTCCCTTCTCCAGCAAATCTAGCTCTTGAATACACTCCAATAAAGCCTTTTTCTACTTCCCTACATCCCCATAGATTTCTTCATTCCATTTTCTCAAATCACCTTTCAAAGCTTTCAATTTTCATGCCAACACGCAACTAGGAAAGCCCTCAAACTGATAATTATGTCACCATAATTTCACTTGATCCACAAATCCCTCAGATTTGAAATATCCTCCACTTCTATTTGATACCCCACAATCTAGCAATTAAGGAAAATGATCCGACAAGACATGAGGGAGTCTCCTTTGAACTACATCAGGAAACTGTTCTTTCTAATCAGGAGAGAATAAAAATCTATCAATTCTTGACCAACACTAATTATTGTTGGACCAAGTGAACTTACCACCCACAAGAGGAATGTCCATGAGCCCCTGTTCAAATATGAAGTCAGAAAACTCCCTTATAGCTGAAGAATAACTGGTATCTCCTGATCTCTCACTCGGATATCAAATGACATTAAAATCTCCTCCAATGCACCATGGCTTTTCCCACCAACTCATAAGTCCACCCAGTTCATCCCAAAGCAATTTCATGTCATAGTCATTATTAGGACCATACACGCCCGCAAATGGCCATTCAAAATTATCACAAAAAAGCCTAAAAGAACATGCAACAATAAAACTCTACACACACTCCACCTTTTCTACCACCCTTCTGTGCCACATAAGTAAAATTCCTCCAGAAGTCCCCCTCGACCCTAAATAAAAACAATCTACATAAACACAGCCCCCACAAACTCCATATCACCTCCCAATTAATGAACTTTAGTTTGATTTCCGGCAGACAAACAATATCTACCTTCCACTCCTTAATAAGACCCTTAATCTTCGTCCTCTTCTCCTCCTCATTTAGCCCTCTCACATTCCACGATACTTGGGCTTCATTAATCATACAGATTCCCCCCTCCTTTCCTTTATCACAGTTTTTTTTTTTTTTTATAAGTAATGATGCATTAAAGAGCGCAGAGGGGCGCAACTCAAGTACACAGGAAGTATACAAGAAAGCGACAAAGATGGGGAGAAAGAAGAAGAGATCATAAAAAGAAAATCAGGAAAATTGATCCCTAGGGGAGCAATCCAGCCTGCAGTCCAAGTATAAAGCGTGTACATAAAGAAATGAACAAAGTCCTCAAGGTTTCTAGATAAATCCTTGAAGCATCTAGCGTTCCTTTCCTTCCATAGGCACCATAAAAGACACAGGGGAGCCATCTTCCAAACCACAGCACTTCGGGACTTTCCACCCGACCCCCAACTAGCAAACATCTCCTTGACGCTTCTAGGCATAACCCAACACATGTTGAAACGAGAGAAGATAGCATCCCACAAAGTGCGCGCAACCCCACAGTGAAGAAAGAGGTGATCCACAGTCTCCCCTTCCAATTCACACATACAACATCGATTAATCACCACAATGCCTATCTTCCGAACATTATCCAAGGTAAGAGATTTCCCAAGGGCGGCCGACCAAGCAAAAAATGCCACTCTCTAAGGAACCTTGGTGCGCCAAATACTTTTCCAAGGGAAATGGTTGGGCTCTTTAGACTGCCCTCTCTTTACTTCATAATTGATAGAACATACCAATCACTTTAACTATTTTTTTCCTCTGGTATCAGACTTAGCGGAAAGTTCAGATGTGCTAGCCACTTAACTAAATGAAGATTATTCATGCGCAAGAACTCAGTTTTTAGCAATGCAGTACTTCCATAATCTCGCTATTCTAAATCTGAAAATCCTACATTTCTGCTTCCAGTCTTTGTCAAATATATCCTGAGTCATTTTACGAGAAACCAATGATGACATAGAATGTATGCAAACACACAGGGACAAGTACTCTATACACACTCCCAAGGGAGAGAGGAGGGAGGGAGGTCTAAGAAGTAGGTTTTAGATATTAGAACATAGAACAACAGTAATAAAACTCTAAATGGGATTGCTACCCACTTACCCAAATTATTTTCATCCTTTATAAATTTCATATATATGAAACTAAGAGTTTGATAAGACTAGTTTACCACATAATTACATTTTAAGTTCCCAAAATATGGACTGATTGCTCACCAACCATTCATGTGGCACCCAAAGTCTATAGTCCAAAAAAGCCACTCAAATTTTTTTAATGATTATGCCAAAACATGTACCATAAAATCTAGGAAGAAATTCGTTCTCGTCCAAAGTGAAAACTTTTGAATAAGAAACATAGTTTGCAGGTCAAAATTTGTTCTAAACAATGTGGGCTTTATAATATCCTTCCTTGAACCTTCATAACAGATAAAAGATGCACTAGGAACACCTAAGAGGGGTCAACCTAGTACACAATGGAGGGTGAGAGTTAGTCCAACCTGATCTACTCCTTGCCTTTAAACAACCACTATTTCTTCTCTCCTTGCTTAAGCATTATTGAAACTAGCACATTATAATTTAATTTTAAAAACTTAAATGCATCCCATCTTACTTTTCATTACAAGTTAAAATAGGTGTGTGCAAAAATCTATCACGCATCTTTTAATGAAAATACATACTAAATGTTATGCACCAGTACATTACTGAACATGTACTTTTTTTCTTTTTTGAAGTGTACCAAACATGTACTTAATGAAAAATATAAAAGAAAAAAAATAGCAGGAAGAAAACTTGAATTCTGATTATCAAAATATTAATAGAAAATTAATAGAAAACTCTGATTTTATTGATGTGATACTCATTATATTTCAATATAAATAACTCATAAAGTTCTAATCATTTCAGAAAAATACAGAATAAAATAAACAAAATCTTTTCTCTTCTTTTTAATACAAAATAAAACACATATTTCACTCAATATTTAATGCAATCAAATAAATCTCTTCAACACTTTCAAAAAATGCTAGAAAATCTGAGTAAATCACCAAAAAAAAAAAAAAAAAAGTCCAATAAAATATTCAAATGAATTAAAACATAAAATCTTATTGGTGTGATACCTATTATATTTCAATACAAAAAAACTTTCTAGAGAAACAAACATAAAAATAACCAATTTCCTGTCGTGAAAAATTTATACATAGACACACAGATAAATCCAAGCAAAAAAAATTTCAATTAAATAGAAACCCCTAGACGGAATCAAATATAATGCAAAAATAAACAAAATCTTTTTATTTTATAAGTACCTAATAAAACAAAATATTGCATTCAACATTTAACGCAATCAGATAAACCATCTCAAGTTCAATGTTTAATTATCTCTTTAGTGTTTCGAAAGAGTTTCTATTCTTTCTTTTTTTTCCCCCACAAAAATCAAATAACCATACTATAATCTTCCATTAGCCCACTAAAAATCCAAACAATTTCTTATCTTAATTCAGAAGTTGCAATTTTCTTCAAAGAACAAACTAAAAATAATAATAATAATAATAAACAACCTACAAATACAGTTAATATTCAATTACAATTGTTTGGAGAGGGTTGTGTTATTCTTATTAAGGGTTCGTTTGAAATTGCAGTTTTATTAAGTACGATTTAAAAATTTGCATTTTTGAAAGGTTAAGAATAAGAATTACTTTGAGATTGAATTTTTAGGTTATTATTGTTGAAGAGTAGAGAGAGAAAAAAAAAGTTAATTCTTGAAGTTGTAGTTTTTATCAAATAAAAAACATACACATGGAAGATTAAGAAGAAAGAATTACTTCAGGTTCATTTTTTAGGTTGTTATATTTGAAGAGTTGAGAGAGAGACGTGGGAAGAGAGAGAGAGAAAAGGGAGAAAAAAAAAAAGAAAAAAAAAGTTAAATTGGTGAGAGAAAAAAAAAATCCAAAATAATTGGGAGATCTTTATTTTGTAGGGCTTATTATTTTGTAGATAATCGATTATTAATCAAATTATTTTTCAATGGCTTATTATTTAGAAAAAAACAATGCTTATTTTATAAATTATCTATTATTACATGCACAAAGTATATGTAGAAAAAAAAAATCGTCTTCTCTAACCTTTTCTAAATTTGAATTAAAAATATTAAAGTGACTAAAAGTATTAATACATAATAATTTGATTTGTATTATTTGTTTCCTTATTTGATTTGAACATTAATAATACTTAATATCGTGCATTAAATGTTTGAATTTAATGAAATCACATATAAGGAAAATTATTGAAATATAATTAAATAATTTAATGACTGGTTCACTATTGAAAAACCAGTTCACTCTTAAAAAATCAGTTAAAAAATTATGCCTTAAAAAAACGGTTTATCCTTTAAAAAAAAAAGGTTCACTCCACATGTCGCAATATTAAGGCACTTCTGAGAGTGATTCAGCTTTTATATATATATATGATGTTAATAACTTGTTAAGCATAAAACTCATTAAACCTGGTATCTCCTCCCTCCAACCTCCCCTGATTTGAGGGAATCGGTGAAAATAGGAGCTTTGAGAGGACAATAACCCTCCTACTCACCTCAAATCCTCTCCTCCCAAAAAAGTACATCCAAACAAGGAAAAGAAGAATTCCCCACCCTTAGCCTCTCCTTTCCTCTAATCTCCTCTCCTCCATCCAAATGGACAATTTTTCTTAGAAGACTTTGTAACAAGGAAAAAAATGACAAATATGCAATCAACAAGCTTATATATATGTGTGTCCGTGCTTGTGCCTGCATGCATTTGTGGCAGATAAGTTTTTTCACAAAAATAACTACTAGGAGGGGCAAAAAGTGTAGCTTGGTGAAGAGTTACCGGCTGAAACTTTTGCTGAGGCTGGCCTTGCAAATCATGCAGCTGTGGCAGCTGGTTCTGCATGAGGAATAGTCAAATGCTATGCATCTTAGTACTTGGCAATGAAAACATCCAGCAACAAATAAATATCAATTTCAGATGCAGATTCAAACAATTTTTATTTGGAATATACAGCTAAATTTCCTAAGAAGCAAAACTTGCAGCGACATTAACAAAAAACAAAATTCAAGGCTCTGAAACAGATTTTTGTAATATGAGAGAGAGTGAGAGATATTAACAGAGATGATTCTTTCACAAACCAAGGTTAATGGAAACATTTTTCCTTCTTGTTTTTAATCTTTAGCCATGGCAAAATAGTTTACATTCATAAGTTTCAGTCATTTTAAATACAAGGCTTTTCTTTCCTCCACCATGTCTTTTAAAACCTTCAGATTTCCAAAATTTAAATTTTATCCAAAGCAGAACCAAAGTTCCTTTCTGAACATATGAATAATGAAGGATGTTTAAGTGAGAAATTTTATTTCCACATTGGATATATGTCCACTGCTTTAGATGGAAAACTGGAAGCATTACTTGCCAAAAAAAAAAAAAATTGAAGCATAAAAGACAAAACCACTTCAAATTCACATAAATCAGTATTATTCCTCACCTGTCCCAGTCCTTGCATCGCAGATTGCCTGAACTGTTGTTGCTGGGCAAGCAGTTGCTGCTGATGCTGAGGTATTTGCATCAGTTTCTGCCTTTGCTGCTGCTGCTGCTGCTGTTGCTGTTGCTGCTGCTGTTGCTGCTGCTGCTGCTGTTGAGTTTGTTGCTGAGGAGATGGCATGTTCATCATGTTTGTAGCTGACCTAGGAGAATTGGCATATTGCAGCGGAGATGCCGTTGTGTTATCAAAGGAAGTAGCACTTGTGGCACCGGAAGGAGACGCAGCTGATCTTCCAATAAGTTGTGTTGCAGAAGCCTGATTAAAAAGTGCTTGGTAATTGAACCGAAAACAGACACCTTAAGAAAAGAAGAGACCCTAAATCTTATCCCACAGATGCAGAATATCAAACCACAACAGGTTCATACGATGTGAAACATCAATTTGACAACATTGAATAGGTAAGATGAGACCCTAACCTATACAAATCCAATAAGATCAATTGGGAATATCCGGTCCAAAGTCCCAACCCAAGACAAAAATCCTTGGGCCAAAGTTCTATTTTGGTAGGATTTGGTTTGTGAAGGTCTATGATCAGCCCACCTATGTTACAAATTTGAATATTATAACATAAACTTTGCCTATATTACAGGGAGATAAGCAGAACATGCAGTAAGCAAATCAACCAAGAATTAAATGAAAAAAAAGGTGGAGTAAGACATACTTGGCGAGTAGGATTGCATTTCCACGTTCAACTGGTTTGGGCTAGGCAAAGATTAGCCAACCCAAGGTCTATCGAATTAGGATCCTGCTAAGTTCATTCGAACTAGAGAATATCCAATTAGTTATAAGTAGAGGAGCATTTTTGCCCCCATCAAAAAGTGAAAAGACAAAAATACTTCTAAAGTATAACTAACTGGATACTCTCCAGTTGATTTGAACCGAAGAGGATCCTATTCCAGGTCTATCTGAGAAGGATCCCAGACTAAGCTAATTATATGATATAAAACCTCATAATATTGTGACACCTAAAAGTTTTGCAACTTTTTTTTTTTTTTTTGATAAGTAATGATGATATAAAAAGCTCAAAGGGGCGCAACCCATATACACGGGAAGTATACACAGAGAGCGCCTAAGAGGGAGAGAAATGAAAAAGAAAATCAGATAAACTAATCACTAAAGGAGCTAGCCAAGCGGCCGTCCAAGAGTAAAGAGTAAAGAAGAAAAAATTAGTCAATTCCTCTATGGTCCTAGTGGAATTATCAAAACATCTAGCATTTCTTTCATTCCAAATACACCACATAAGGCACAGAGGAATCATCTTCCACACAACCGCACTTCGAGAACGCTCTCCCGACCACCAGCTATCAAACAAGGCCCTCACCCCACAAGGCATGACCCAATGCAACTCAAACCGCTTAAAAATCATGTGCCAAAGAGCACTTGCGAGCTCACAGTGGAAAAGAAGATGATCAACTGTGAAACTATAGTAAAGATTTACAATTCTAAATCTTAAAATTTCAGAAAAGTCTGGTCATCATATATAAAAATAAAATAAATAATAAAAAAAGGAATTCCAGATTAGATACACAAAAATATTTGAGAATGAAAATAAATTTTGGATAAAATTTCACAAAGGTCATGAGAGAGAACATAGAAACATAACATGTGCACAATGAACATGTTAAGGGCAATGATGAGTTGTGCAATTATGCTCTTCATTTGAAGACCTAGCCCCACTTCCTCCAATATTCTTAACATAATGTTGATATAACCGGTCCAAGACACTCTTTAAGTTGTCAACAATGTTTTTTTTTCTTTGCTACACCCACATTCTTCTGGAACCAATATTCCAAGACGGATATCTTGTAATATGGATCAAGCATAGAAGTGACAAAGAACGAGGGGTTAATAACCTCAAAGTCTCCCCCAATACTTATCATATTTCATTTTCATTGCCATGGTACTCGATGAATAATCATCACTTTCACAACACTCCATCAAACAATTATAAACATTTTGGAGTATACTAAAATACAAGTTGGAAGTTGAGTACAAGAAACCCTAATACAAACATCCTAATATATAGGATTAGGGAAATATCACAATGACCAAACTACCCTCAAACCCTAATGACTTACTAACCCTAATAACTCTTCTAATACTCCCCCTCAAGCTGGATGATATAAATCATATGAATCCAGCTTTGAAGAAACAAACAAACGAAAAACACGTATAAAAATATACTCCAACACTCCCCCTCAAGTTGGAACAGCTTGGAGCACACAATACAAAGAGTTAAAGACCCATATAAATAACAAAGAAAATTTCCTAAAACTTCAATGCTGGTTGAAACTCGTCGGAAACTATAGCAGACAGTCGGATCTCGCCGAAAAACACCAAGGCCGATTGGATCTCGCCGGAAAACAAGAAGGACCAGTCGAAACCCATCGCAAAACACCAACACCGGTCGAATCTAGCAGCAAAACACCAAGGATAGATAAAATCTCACCGCACAACACCAAGGCAGGTCGGATCTCACCGCAAAACACCAAGACCAATAGAATCTCGCCGGACAACAACCGGTCAAAAAGCACCGCAAAACACCAAAGCCGGTCAAATCTCACCGCAAAACACAAAGCCCAGTCAGATCTCGACAACTAACAACTATCACATTTCACGAGATCAACCAACGAATCTCGCCAGAACTACTACTGTTGGAAAAAAAAAAAACAAAACAAAACAAAAACAAAAAACAAAAAAAAAACCTTCGCCAAAGCTTTGCTAGATACACACCAGAGACAGTCAAAACTGGCGGGAGATAGACAAACCACGCCGGCAATACCAAAAACAGAAGCCAAACCAAACAGAAACCTTTGCCAGAGTCTCACCGGAGCTTCGCCAAGACTCGTAGAATTTTTTTTTTTTTTTTCGAAGGCCACTGCAATACATTGGCCACCTTACACTAACCACTCTAGACGGCACAAAACATCACAAAAAATACCAGAAACTTAGAAAAGTAGTAGGAAACACCATAAGAACCACCGTGAAAGCACACGGCAAACTTTTTTTTTTTTTTTCAATAACCACGAACAACATCTTTCAAGGCACTGCCTGTGTGGACTCTAAGCCCACATGGGCGGTGCTGCCACCAGAAGAACACTCACCAAAACAAAACAAAAAACAGTGAAAAACTAAGACTACAAACAAAGGAACAAGGATCTAAACCCTAAAACTCTGATACCATGTTAAGAGTTTTGTAGTAAGAAGATTAAAGGGAGAAGAGGTGACTGCTATATTATTCAGCTTATCATTAACCTAATACAAACATTCTAATATATAGGATTAGGGAAACATTACAACGACCAAACTACCCTCAAACCCTAATGACTTACTAACCCTAATAACCCTTCTAACAGTTAGCAAAAAACACTAAGTTTTTAAAGGATGGCAATGTGAACTATTTTCAAGTCAGAGTAGGGTCATGGTGGTTCTTGAAGAAATGTCAGATACTAGAACGGGGAAATCTCTAGAGATGTCTAGAGATGAGATGGTTGTATCAGATAACATTAAGTCCATCTCAATTGCAATATGAAGATGCAATAAGGGAGTTCCACGTGTCATTGGCAAGGCGCATAACCCTTTTTTTTTATAAGTAATGTTGCATATATCAAAAAACGTAAGACGTTCCTAAGTACATAAGAAGTATACACAGAAAACCTACAAACCCACAAAAAAGACCCTAAAAAAAAAATCCTTGAAGCCCAAAAATCCCGGAGTCCTCAAAACAAAACCCTGAAACCCAAAAAAACCCTATCCTCACAATGCAAACAAAAACCCACAAACTACCCTCCCTAAGTGGCTTTGCCCCCCTACTATACCCACTACCTCTAGCCTCAAAGTTAATGGAGCATTCCAAATTTTTAAGCTCCCTCCTCCCCTTAGTATTAGAAGTAGCAACCCCCTCTTCACAGTATCGATCCTCTTCAATGATAGAAAAACGATCTTGAAGTCTTTTCTCCTCACCCCCAAAAGACTACCCCAAAGTGGGATATCCCTCCACCCCTTGGAATATCCCTCCACCCCAACCGACGGAAAGGCCACCACTACCGAGCCCATCAGCTTCTTATACATCTTCTTATTCAGCTACGCACCTATCTTGTTTTTCACTCTCCGAGAATACCCATGCTGCGACTTGGAAACAGAAGGATAACTAGGTGCTCCATCCTCTGACATCACAGGACAAGAGCTCATACCCAGCTTGGCCGCCCTTGAGGAGGAACCACCAGAGCACTTTGGAGAAATTGTCTTCGAGACAGTATGAGTGGGTTGTAACCCTGCTGTCGGGGGACCCAACTTCTGAGGAAAAGCAGAAGAACCTTCCTTAACATCCAGTGTTGACGAGGATGGTGAAGGAACAGTTCTCGGCCCAAAAAAACCCCACCGGAGCAAGCCCTTTGCCTGGGAAGAATTGCGAACAGCCTTATCAGGATCCTCCTCCACTGCCGGCAATACAGAAACCACCGCAACCTCCACCTTCTCTAGTTCTGAACTCACCAAAGTCTAGAGACTAATCTGACACTCCACCGCAGAGGTGAGACCTTCACAGAGTTCATCGAAGGAACCATCGAAGTCCCCTGAAGCCATCAAAGCTAACACCAGCGACTTAGGGATAGACTCCAGACACCGGAGACAATAACCCTGGACCACCACCGACACCCTCGTCGTAGTAGCATCCCCAAGACCCGCTGCATGACCCGAAACCACCTCGTCGTCCGATTGATGAACAAGGCCTGCCCGAGACCCAGAAAAGGGCTCTGGAGCCAAACCAAACCTAATGGGCCTAACCTTCTTAAGTGATACCTTAGGCCCAACCCTCAACTTTAAACCACAGAAATGCTTGGGCTTTAGGCCTAGCCCGGTAGACGGGACCTGATCCACATCAGCCCTGAAATTATCGAGGACCTTCTTCAGCCAACGTAGAAGCCTCATCGTCTTCACCACTGGAGCGCCGCCTCCTTGAGGAATACTCCTACCCAGCGACAAGCCAAACTTCTCCTTCTGAATTGGTGAACCATACTCAAACTCGAAGCAGTTTACTGGTGATCTCGCCTCCTCGCCACCACTAATCAACCCAAAATACCTCGCCACTGGAACCAGATCGAAATGGTTCACGGACAACAGCTTCAAAGAATCAGAAGTCACGGATAGCATCACCGCATATGAGCGAGAAGGCGTAACACCACCGTCGCCGGAAGGAACTCCAAAGACCAGCGGCCTATCCTTAGCGACGATGGGCGCTAGCAATTGCCGTAGCTTGCCTACAAAACGACACCATCCCCTTCCTCCATGGCCCTCAAGTCAACAAAGACAACCACCTCTAAGAAGCAACCGGACTTATTGCTACCCTTAAGGACCATCAAAACCTCCACCACCTCAGAAGGATTTAACAAACTCCTCCTTCCCCTGATACAGCAACACCTCCTCCATTGTGTCCGCCAACCAATCAAAGCATCGAATCCCTAAAGAAATAGAACCATCGAAGCTTTTCCTTCTTTCCTCCAAACGAATCTCTTTAGATTTCGCAAAGAGAGAAAAGGATTTAGCTTCCACCATCAAACGAAGTTCCATCTCAACCTAACCAACAGCATCTCACGAACCTAAAACTGAGACTCTAGCGGGACGCGCCTGTACGCGCCACCACTAGAGTAAGAGAGAGAGAGAGAGAGAGAGAACTTTTTTCCGAGAGAGAGTATTTTACAATACTAGGTCTCACTTAGGCGCAGAACCCTCATCACCGTTCAATTAAATTTCCTCTATATTTATTGCACATGCCAGATTTCACAACAATTAAATGTCACTTACTATAAAATACAAAAAACTTATTTGTTACATGTATTAAGATTTCCAAAGGCTAGCGGCTTCCTCAGAGCTTCTCTCTCATCTTCCTCACTCTCTCTTTCCCTCCCTCTACTAGCGGTGGCGCATGAAGGTGCATCCCACTAGTCGTCAACCTCGAACCTCCATCAAACACCATTTTCTCTTAATTTCTAAGAGATCTTCCTCCTTTTTCTGTTCCTCTTGCTTTCTATTCTTTAGCGGTGGCTCGTGGAGGCGCATCACGCTAGATTTCAGCTTCAGATTTCCATTAGCATGCGTGTCATCTTCGCTCTTTGGGTGAGTTGCTGCCTCATTGGGGTGGCTCCCCCTTTGGGTGGGTTGTTGCCTCGCTCGTTGCTATTTTTTTAACGACAATGTGAGTGGTGCATGGAGACATAGGTCGTTTGTCTTCTCAGTGGTGGAAGGCAATTTAGTGCTCCGGTTGGAGGAAAGGAGGGGCTTTTTCAGTGTACTATTTTTGGGCTTCCAGTGTATCGCATGGCTGGTCTTGATGGTGGAAGAGATGTTGCATAATCCTGATGTTAAAGACTTCATCAAATCATTCCGAGAGGATTTGAAGGTACTCATCATCCGAAGAGGTGTTCATAAGACTAGCCGGTACTTGGAGGTGGCAGCTTACACATTGGGTGGCCAAAAGGGGCTTATTTTGCTTCCTAACGGTCACGAAGGGCTGGGATGGAGCCGAGTTGTTGGTGAGTTGAGCAAAGCAATGGCTTTTCTTGAAGCCACGGTTGTTGTACCGCCCTCTCGCAGACTAGGAAGAAGGCTCAGCCTGGTTTGAGGTTGGGTTGTTCTTAATTCGGTGGGAGTGCGCGTCGTCGTTTGTAGAGGCATTGCTTTCGGTGGCCAGCTCTTTAGCGATGTAGAGGTTCCGATGGTGCGGCTAGGGGACTTGTTGGGCAAAGACCACCCTTTCTTTTGTAATCTACAAGGAAAGGACCTTTCTAACGCCCAGCAGAGGTCCACTACGCGGGGTAAAGCTGCTTCGTCTGGTGGTGTTGCAGAAATGAGGGGAATTTGCAGCAAGCCAAGGAGTTGTTATCATTCCTTGGGGCATGGAGGGGCTAGCTCGTGAGGCTGTAGGCCAAGATTGACCAGGCATTAGGGATGTTTTGGGAGGCTTGAAGGGATTTGGGGGAGTTGGGCTTTTTCAGAAGCCCAAGCGTGTTGGGTGACATAGGGGG
>NC_081547.1:15661596-15662330 GCF_901000735.1 Corylus avellana
GGGGGGGCAGTGAGCCCCCAAGAGTAGGCCCAAGCTTCAGCCTATGAATCAGTCCTCCAATCCTCCAAGATCGGGGCCCCGAGTTATTCCAATCCAGTTTCTACTTCGCAAGACGAGGTTTTGGTCCCGGCTACTTCGCTAGAGGTACTCTGCTACCAGCGACCGCACTTGAAGAGGTCTGTCTTGGTGGGCTGTTTCCGGCATGCCCAGTTGACACCAGTGGTTTTTTGTTCCCTCCAAGGCCAGAAGCCCTCGAAGCCCCGTCTTCGCCAGAGGTTGTTCTTGCACCGGTGAACACAAGTTTAGATGCCCGCTTGGATGAGTATTTTTTGGCAATACTCAGAGATGTCGTTGGTTCTTTGCTACCGGTTCTTTGCTACCTCAGTCTTCGCCGGTAGCTCTAGGCTTGGCTTGCCCATTACCCTTCACCGATAATCTTACCCAACAGATCATGGGCTCACCGATAGGTCTAGCTTCCTCTACTTCATCGACAAATCTAGATTTTACCCAGAATTTGGCTAAACCCCTAATGTTTTATAACTGCAAGTCCAAGGTTGGGAGGGCTTCGAAGCTGGATGTTAGCCTTCCTGAGGGTGAGTGGTTGTCTTGCTTTGCCTTTGGTCTTTTGGATGGGTATGTTCCAGCAAGGTCTAGTGACGCCAAAGCTCTTCCTCTACTCCCGCCAAGGCCAGTGTTATCAACGGTATCTCGGTGTTTCCCCTTCCATATACCCT
>NC_081547.1:15662350-15676464 GCF_901000735.1 Corylus avellana
CTACTCCCGCCAAGGCCAGCATTCAACTCCCAGACCGGGTGTTTCAGGCATACCTTCCATTCCCATGAGGTGCTTTTGTCCCTCCCATACCCTCTCCATCATGAGAGGTGTTTTGTTCCTCAACACCCGTCAATGCCAATGGTTGCCAATGGTTGTTTCCCCTCTAACCGTCTTAGAGGTGGGTGAATCTTTGAAGGAGGGTGATCTGGATGGGGCTGGTGTTGGAGAGAATGGAGAGGTGGGGGATGTAGGCTTCTCCGAGGTTGTGCAAAGTGCAATGGAGATCCCTTACTAGGGATCTCTTGTTGGGGTAATGAGAAAAGGCTTCAAGATCTTTTGTCACTCGTTGACGAGGAACAACGTCATGAGGTTGTGGCTTTTGTTTCTAAGCCAAAAGGGAGGAGGGAGCTTAAACACTTGGAGTGATCTATTAACTTTGATGCTAGAGGTGATGGTTTTAGCCAGGGTAAAGGAAAGAGAGTTCTCTCAATGTTATGTTGTAGTCCTTTGTGGGTGGTTTGTTGTTGTTCCGGTCCTTTGGGTTTCCGGGGGTAGCTTGTTTCTATTTTTTACGTTTTTTCTGTTCTATTTTTTTTTTTCTTTTTGGTGTTCCTTTGTATATTTCCTATGTACTTAGGGGCACCTTACACTTTTTAGTGAAACTTGCTTGATTACCTATCAAAAAGATTTCCAAAGAAACTTAAATTTGAAAACTAAACGGATACAAATATCACAACATTCAAATGTCATTAACTATCAAACACAAAAACTTTTTTCCTTTAGTGTAATTAAGAATACAAAAAACATAAACTTGAACACTTTATGGATAAGATAACTCTTAACGTCCAATAATATTTGTAGGATCAGTAATGGCAATTACACATGGAAGAAAAGTAACCAAATATTATTCGACGAAATATTGTTTTAAAGAAAGGTTATTGAGTTATGTAACTTGAATAACCCATATGTGTGTGTGTGTGTGTGTGTGTGTGTGTGTGTGTAAGCAAAAAGAGATATTTGTAGGATCAGTAATGGAAATTACACATGGAAGAAAAGTAACCACAATCAAGGGGTGACCGCATGAAATAATGTTTAGGCTTTAGCATAACTAGGGCAGCCTCGTCAATTCACAATTCAAGGAAAAATGAACTAATCATGTCAAACTCTAGGGAGTGACACTTGACACTTAAAGAATAACGTCAAAGATCTTACCTGCAACAGAGTGCCCTGTCCACCGATGTTATTTGATGAAATAGGAGTATTCTTTAAATACATACCTGCAAGTGGTTTTTGTAAAAGCCGCCTAAATAGAATTGGTATTCAATCCAATAAATAAATCCCATAAAATAAAACCACGCTTGAACACCAAATGACTGATTATTACCTGATGCATCAACAAAACTCTGCACTCCATCACCTGTGACCACATCTACCAAATGCAATGGAAGTGCAGGTGTGATCTGCCTCTGGTCTCCAGGTATTCGCAATCCTACATGCATATACCAATCAATCAAAATTTAAAATTTCCAATCATGATTAGACCAACTAGCATTCGTCTGACACAAGCAATTGTTGCTTTTATTAGAAATTGTGTTACTTTCAAGATATACTTGCAGAGCTTGGTTCCTGCAGCAAAATCCTATGAATCTGTGCTAAAGTTAGACAGGAAGCATTGCTCTTGCACAACTGTCCCTAACACAACTGATCTTGAACCTCAACATCCAGTTTGACAAGCAGCCAAACTCAGCAAAGAATAATTACTAAATACAGTATGACTAGCTCTGAATTAAGAGTTAAATAAACAACCATTAATTATATGCAAATGGAAAGATTATCTTAGAAACTGAAAAGAGTAAAGCCCATATCAATTTTTTTTTTTTGGATAGGGTAAGGCCATATCTGATGTGATGAAAGAATAATATGAAACCTGGAGTCTGCATCAATGATTAAAGAATAATTTACGCTTACAGACACAATTCTATGGCAAATGGGAGGGATTGATACACTGACACAGTTCATACGAGAACACAATTCTATAAGAATCTCACTGTCACAGCTAACAATAATAACTCAAGAATGCAGAAAGGGCACAGGCTGATGTTGCTTCAATAAGCGCAAAGCATCATTTAGAACTCTTCTTAGTGACAATAAATATAAGGTATATAAATTCTGCTGAACTTTTCTTCATCCTAGAGTTGGTTCTTTAATTTTCTCTGTTTACTGTCTGACCACAAATTGCTGAAACAAAGCTACAATACTAGATAGCTTAAGAAATGTCAACAGGTTTTGATCTTAAAAAATACAAATAAGACCAATAACCTATAGAGAGTTAGAGCTGGACGAAAAGCAGATAATCTATTAAGGCATTGAATGTTAAGTAGCAGTTGAGAGTAATGCCTTCCCCAAAATTTACGGTGTCTCGGAGCAATTTCTCTTGTTCTTGAATTTTTGCAGCCTGGCCCTTGTCCAGAGTTGGGGCGATTGGTAGCCCTTGCCGAGTTCCAAAACAATAAGCTTTCCGAGTGTCAGCTAATACTTTTTCAGCACTTTCACAGGCTGCTCCAATCATATCAATTCTAGCCTGTAAAATGCAAGTGTCTAAATGAATGAACTTCATACAAAATTAAATAAAAACTAATATTGGATTCTCAATCAACTCTGAAACACCTTTAACTTCTCAATTTGTGAGGATATTGGCAGGTTTTGCATCCCATGAAGCAACTGCTCTCTCTTGGTGTTGTCCTCCATTTCCATCTCAGGCAATAGCTTTGAGGACAGCATAACTGGTAGGACTGTAATCACAGAATCCCATTGATTGATTTAACATTTTGATTGTTGTATCATGTGTTTCATTGGATAGTGATTAAAAAAAAAGCATATTCAAACTCCTCTTTTGAGTCCACTGGCTTAGTCTTTTGGGATATTCTTCTCTCAATTAATAATGGATTTCGTAGGGAAGATTATGTTGACAGAAAGTGTTCTCGGCAGCACATGTAGGCGCATCCGCTGACTGATTATTGTTAGAGTTTTGTTTTGCTTTGAACGATTGAGTTTGAGAGTTGTTAAGAGCTGTGTGGATGGGTAGATGGTGTTCAATTGAATCCAAAGCGTTTGAGTTGACGGTGGGGGGAAATTCTTTTGGGGTTCGGATTCTTGAAAGTTGTAGGGGCGTTGTTCACTCTGTTTTCTTGGGTAAAGCTTATAGTCAGTTGTTGCTAGCCACCATAGAAGAGCTAATCCGAGAGAGGGGCTTGAAGGTGTTTTGGAGAAGATCCATAGCTAGCTTCCCTACTATTCTCTCCCAAAGAAGCTCAAACAAGCACGGGTGGTTCTTGGTCGTGGGAGGAGCACAGTACAGATAGACCGAGGGGACATATTCTAGTGTCAAAAGGAAGACACAATGTAGGGAGGATGACGTTCGCTTGGTCATAAATTTCCTCTAGTTAATCCTTGTTGGCCGCTTGTCGTTGGCTATGGGCAAGAATCATACGGAGCCAAAGCTATGTTCTCCGAGGGGGGGATGAGACCATACGCAGAGGTGTTGAAATCCAAAACGTATGCCTCGAGGGGAATCTAGCAAGAGGCCATTGGGAACTCCAAAGTGTTTGCCCCGATGAGACAAACAATTGACTGGGTGGCTAGGAGCGTCTGGGTCTAGAGTTAGTCCCAAGTTTTTAGCTGGTGAAAGTCGTCTAACATAGGACAAAGGTAGTTTGGGTGAAAGTCTCGAACTTGGCATCCTCAAAGAGACGTTGAAGCCCATATTTAAGGATGTGTCTAGACGTTTAGAGTGGCTGGACTTGGACTGAAGCCCGTTGCTAAAGCAGGCCCTTCCAAGCCTCTTGTGGCCCATGTAGGTCATGACCTAGGAAGGCCCTAATGGGCTCGAGGGGCACTCGGGTAAAATTCCCCCTTAAGCCTAGACCAAAAATGCTAAAGTAGAGAAATAAAACTGCAATTGGACCTTCATTTTTGAGGTGGCTCGTTTTGGGCTCAAGCAGGGTGGGTGTTAACTTGGGACTATCCGAAGGACTAGTGGGTCAACCTGAAGGACCGACAATCAAGGTCGCCGTGGTCATTGGTCAGCAACCGTTGTAAGGGTAAGGGGAGCTCCCTTGCCAATGCTTTTGGGACTATCCTGATCCTCTCTAGGGCGGTTCTGCAGTAGTCGTTCCTTGTGGAAGGGAGCACGACGAGCCCCACAGAGTTTGTTGGAGCTGACATAGAGCTCTCATTATGCTACCAAAATGTTTCTGATTTGACTAGAGATCATGGGTCAATGGGGTTGCAACCAGAAGCTCCCCTGCAGCCAATCTCTCAACCTCCCAAAACATTGATGGTTGTTTGTAGTTTCGGTACTAGTGGTCTTGAGGCTTCTGTTGGTGGTTGCCTACCAGAATCTGATGGGGCGGCAGCAGTCCTTCGGTCTTTTTAGTGGGCTCTTGCTCCCTTACTGACCATTGAGCCATTTCTTCCTTGCTCATTGGGTTTTGTGTGGAAGGGTAGTGTTAATGGCAATAAGGGGGAAGGACGGTTCAATCTACTCATTGAGCCATTTTGTTCCTTACTAACTATGTAGGGACGTGTTGCTTGTCAATAGGAAGGAAGGTTCAGTCTGCAATCCCCTAAGCTCCTATTCCCCTGCTATGATGGGAAATCTGGTTGCCCAGGTTCAAAATATTCAAATTGAGTTTTGCAAAGAATGAAGGAAATCCATCATGTTGTGAGGGTTTCATGTATGGGTTTTGAGGAGCAATTTATGGCTCTCCTAACAGTTTTTGAAGAAAGCCGTATTCATAAGGTTTCGACCTCTGCCTCTAAAATTGGTAACAAAGGCAGTAGGGAGTTAAAATGCTAGAGTGCTCCATTAATTATGATCCCAAAAGAGAGCTAAAGCCATGGTAAAGGAGAGGAAAAGGGGGTTCTCAGTTCTTAAGGAAGCCTAGATTGTTATCCTGGAACGTTAGAGGGTTGAATGAGGGGGATAAATGTATGAGGGTGAGGAACCTTCTTAGAGAGTGGAAGGTTAGCATTGTTTGTTTTCAAGAAACTAAGCTTTTTGGCTATGTCACATAGCGTTGTGGCGTAGTTTGTGGGGTTGAGTTCACCTTGGCTATTACTTTCAAAAAAAAATTGAAGTCACTTCACTTGGGCTTTTTTGGGATGGGATGAGAGATAAAAGGCTTCTTTGGGATGACTTGGTTAGTATACTTAATTGGTGGAACTTGCCTTACTACATTGGGAGTGATTTCAACATTACCCAGTTCCCAGTGAGAGATTAGGAGGAGCTCGCTTACACTTAGCTATGATGGAGTTCTTTGACTTCATTTTTAATCAAAACCGAAACTTTTACTAGGTCAAATAATCTGAAGTTACCTTCTTGGTCCAAGATTGATAGATTTCTTGTTTCTCCATATTGGGAAGCCCAATTTCCTAGCATGCCCTAGAGGAGGCTTCCTTGGGTTTGCTTGGATCATTACCCGATCCTCCTGACTGTGGTGAAATTCAAAGGGGTAGTAGGTACTTCAATAAACATGTGGCTTTGGTTTGAGGGTTTTGTGGACAAGGTAAATTAGTGGTGGGACTCTTATCACTTTCAAAGCTCTCCAAGTTTCATTGTGGCCCGCAAGCTCAAGGCTTTGAAAGCTGATTTAAAAGGATGGAATGAGGAGGTGTTTGGCAAAGTAGGGAGGAAGAAAAAGATACTTCTGGAATAACTTTCTGCTCTTGATATTATTGAAGAAGAAAGGGCTTTAGGCGAAGAGGAAAGAATGAAGAAGGAAAAAGTTTTAAGCAAGTTAAAGTGTTCCCCTCTCATGGAGGAGGTGAGTTGGAGGCAGAAATCTAGGGCTTTATGGCTGAGGGAGGGTGACAAATGTACGAAATTTCTTCACAAGGTGGCCGACTCCAATAGAAGAAAGAACTCCATCGACTCCTTGTTGATTGGTGGCACAATTTCTTCCAACCGCTTGGAGATCAGCGAACACATTATCCAGTTTTACAAAAATTTGTATACAGAGCAGTTTAGTTAGCAACTTTTATTGGACAGCCTTTCTTTTGATTCTATTGGTGAGGCGAAGGCCAATTGGTTGGAGAGAGAATTCAAGTAAGGGGAAGTGTTGGAGGTATTCAAAGCTATGAATGGTGACAAGGCGCCAGAACCTAACAGTTTCTCTATGGCTTTCTTCAAAGCTTGTTGGGGTGCATTAAAAGAAGCCATTATAAAGGTATTTCATGACTTCCATGCTAGAGGCAAGTTTGAAAGGAGCCTTAATGCAACGTTCATCACCCTCATCCTGAAAATTCTTAAGGCTATAATCCCAAAGACTTTTGCTCTATTAGTCTGGTGAGTGGAATTAAAAAAATTATTGCTAAGATTCTTGCAAATAGGCTGAAGATGGCGCTAGAAAAGATTATCTCTAAGTAGGAAAATGTTTCATCCAAGGTAGGTTCCTAGATCCTGTTCTTATTTCCAATGAGTGCCTTGATAGTAGAATACGATATGGGGAGTCGGGGGTACTGTGGAAATTGGACTTAAAAAATGCTTATGATCATGACACCTTAGGGGAAACCCCTCGGGAGGTAAAGGGTAGAAGGGAACTTCTGAATTTAGAATACTTCATCAACTATGATGCTAAGGGAGCATCCACTAGGAGGAGGTAAGGCAAGACTCACGCTCTCTAGCGTTCAGTGCCTGGGGGCTTGGGCTTTGTTGTTTTGTGGGTTTTGGGTTTGAGGGCTTTTAGGGTTATGTGGATTGTGGGTGTTCCTTGCTGTCTCGTTTGGGTTTCGTTTGCTCATTAGGAGCCTTTTGTGTAGCATGTGTACTTAGGGGCACTTTATGCTTTTTTAATAAATTACATTACTTATCAAAAAACAAAATTGGGATTTTCTGTTGTACATGTAGAGAATGAGCAGTTTTGGGGAGAAATTGTGCTCTTGGATAGCTCATTGTATCTACTTGGTGGGTCTAAAGGTGGTCGGAACCATGAGCAAGTGCTTAGCTAATGGAATTAATATGACCCATGGGTGTGTGTGCAACTGCCTGTTCGTCTATTGCATTTCATCATATAAATGTACGTGCGGATTATATGTGAAGTGTAGTACCTTAAGCCAATTTATGTTCGTAGCGGAGAATTAATCATGTTAAGAATAAAGGTGCATACTTGTAGAATTCTCTGCATTGACATTCTTTGGATGTACTACAAAGGCCTTGGAGACCTTCTTGATTTCGTCAACAATGTTGAAAAGCTCAAGATTCACCATAGAATATTGTCCCAAAATGTCCTGCCTGGCACACAACACAAGAAAGAAACAATAAAATTTGTTGAAAACTGAGAATGGAAATATGTTTGTGCTATTCTCCAAACAGCGGGTAAATCCTGAGCATTGTGAGTAAAAAAGAGAATGAAGAGCAAGTTAATGACCATTTGGGGGTGGTGTTGGTGCGAGCATAGGCGTCAAAGTCTTCTAGGATGCGAGTGATGGCTTTGAATAGGCTGATGGCTCGCGTCTTCATGGCCTCCAGGTTCAGCTGCTGCTGCAGAGCCAGGTTCAGCCTCTCCGCTTGTTGTTGCTGCTGCTGCTGGTTCTGCACCACCGCTCCCTCCATCGTACAACTCCGCCGATGGACAAAGGGACTAATCGACTTAAATTGGGAGAACGCGTTTCCAATCACTAGTTGGGATGGCACGTGCAATGCACGTGCTTGATCTGTGTTATATTCTACTATAATCGTTAATATTATAATTTTAATATCATAATATATATATATATATATATATATATATATATATATATATGTGTGTGTGTGTGTGTGTGTGTGTGTGTGCATTGAAATATCACACACACACACAAGTATATATTGAAATATTACACACACACACACACACATTATCTAGATTATTGAACAAGTATATATTGAAATATTATATACACATACATAACAAGTATATATTTTTTTTATTGAACAAGTATATATTGAATTTTCTAAATAAATAAAGTAAAATTATCAAATTGAGTAAATATGATATACCAAAAGAAAACGAAACAGTTAATTTAGATAGCACACATATATGTTGTTATTTTAAATCAAAGTGTATAGAAAAATACACACACGCATACAATTTTGTAAATAAATAAAGTAAAATTATCAAATTGAGTAAATATGATATAAGTTAATTTAGATAGCACACATATACGTTGTTATTTTAAATCAAAGTGCATAGAAAAATACACACACATATATTATTGAACAAGTATATAGGTGTTTATCTCAACCGATATATAAGTACATAACATTGTAATTTCATCGAAGGTTTTTTTCATTATAATGCATCATTGAACTTGAAAAGCTATGAACTTTAGAGTAAACTATGTTGCCATGAATAGCAAAACTTAAAAAACATGCATGTTTTGAGAATTGGTCTCTATAATACAAAACTTAGACCCCGTTTGGTTTGCGGAATGGATATTCCATTAGGAAAATAAGAGCATGTTTGGATTGCAAAATAGACCCCTGGAATGGAATAGCTATTGAATAGCTATTACTTTGTTTGGTAAGGGTCTATTCCTAGGAATAGTTATTCCCATGGGAATCACTAATCCCTTACACACAGGAATAGCTATTCCTCCAAAAAATGAGAAGAACAGCTATCCTAAAGGAATGGAAAACTTTTTCCAAAAAGTTTATTTTAACCCTTAAATTTTTTTTTATTAAAAAAAAAAAAGAAAAAAAGGAAAACCTAGAATTTCAATGGGGTGGCCGCCCCTGCAATTCTAGGTTTTTTTTTTTTAAGAAGGGTAGGGTATTTTGGTAATTTTAGTTCAACTCCAATTAGAATACATATGTTGTTAGGGGTGTAACCGAGCTGAGCTTGGGTGAGCTTGGGCTGTCCAGGCTCGGCTCGTTTATATTTTAGTCAGGCTCGAGCTCGAGTCAAGCCTGACTTCGCTGCTCGAGCTCGGCACGATAGGGTCTAAACCCTGTTCGAGCTCGAGCTCGACTTTCTTTTTTTTTTTTTTTTTTTTTGTAATTTAAGTGTGAAGGGGTTAATCTTCCGTTCCACCGGTAAACACAGCAAAGAAATGTCTCACCAGCAAGATTACTGTAAACTGCAAATTAAATCAACAATTAATCATACGCAATCAAGAACCTCTCACATTTACAAGGAATCTCGACCCACCCAAAATTGGTCCCAACCATAAAATTAGCCTAACTTTAAGAAATCCGCCCAATATTTTATTACTGGATTAACATGGGTTTCAAAACCAAAATTTGTAATATTTTATTACAAATTAAAATTAAATAAGGTTATATAAGTTCTAAACAGATTGGCTATCAAAACCAACAGCAGATAATTATGGGGAGAAAGGATCAGCCTTTGAAATAGAATTATTACTATTGTGCTCAATGCAATTAATTACTATTGTGCTCAATGCCTATCTATCCAAAAATATTTACACATTTTTCTGGGCAACCAAACAAACACATCAAACGGCAAAACCCCAAACCACCCACCACCCCAGAAGAAACGGAGAAAAAATAACCCAAAAAGAAAAGAAAAACCCACAAATCTTATCACCTCCTCCGCCTTCGATCCGCGGCGTACTGCGAGAGTGAAACGACCTCCGAGAGCGGCGTGGACAGCGGGGTTGGCAGCGGCAAGTTCCTGGAAACCGGGCACGAGCGGATTAGCTTCAGCCAGGCGTCGAGGTGTGTGGTTGCTGCGGTGGTGGTGGTTGCTGTTGGGGGCACTGGGGGAGTGGTAGGAGCGGCAACAGAGATAGGAGGAGAGGAGGATGGTGAGACTGTGAGAGGACAGTCGAGAGAATGGAGAGATCAGAGATAATAGATTCAAGTTAAACTTGGCTTCTCTAATCTGCAACTGTTGTATTTGGAAAAATAATTAAATTTTAAATATTAATGGTTTGGTTTGTTTTACAAAAGCTCATCCCATGCGGCTGTTTCTACTTAGATATGGTGTGCTTGTTCAATATAATCCATTGATTATATATACGTTTTCAATATTTAATATTACTCGTCAGATTACGGTGTCTCTATTACACCATATGCATATTCTTAGTAAATGCTTGATAGCTATCATCCATTAATATCATCCAACGGCTATTAGATCATTAAAACATTTTGGACGGCTACAATTACATTTATATACCATAGATCAAATTCAAATTCAGCTACGATTAAATTCAATAAAAAAATTCAAAATTCAAAATTTAGGAATTAGAAATAAAAATTGTGTTATGTAGTATTATTTAGGGTTAGTTTGTTATTTCAATTTTAATAATTACGATTTTAAAAATTGTGTTTTTTTCAATCGCATATTTTTTTTTTCTTCTTATTTTAGATTAAGTATTTTTTAAATCACAACGTAAAACGCTTTATGTCACACACTCACACACACTAATCACTATTATCATATTACATATAGTATTATTTAGTTAATATGTTAAAATGTTAATGCTTAACACGGGTCAAGTATATAATGTCAATATTAATATATATTGTATCTTATATGTAAACATTTATATACTTATATATGATTGTATCATTACCTAATTTATATGGGTAATGGGTCAATGTTAATTGTTATAACTTATATACTTGTATTATATGTTCTCATTATCACGATTCATGATATATGATTTAAATTCAAATTGTTAAGTTTTTACTTACCGTAAATTGTGATTATAATGTATAAATTATAAAAAAAACACATTAGTTACTTAATTATTAATCATTTAATCTAATAATAATACTCAAACTCTAATTAATAAATTCATATGATCTAATGGTCATACACTCATACTTAAAGTTTATGATCATATTATCTCACAATTAATATTAATATTATCTTAGATCTAAGATCATGTGATACATCATATATGTTTTATAAGAATAAAGTATATAATTATAATGTATTGATTAAATAACACAATAACTTATGCAGATATACCATATATAATGATTAATGATTATGTGATATACCGTATACGATTCCAATTTTCAAAGTATAAACTATCTAATTATAATATTTATATTAAATGATACAATAACTTGTACGGTTGTACTATATGATTATATCATATGATAAAATGATTAATGATAATATCATATATTTCTTATTATATATATATATATATTTCTTATATGTTTTTATATTAATATATACATATATATAATATATATACACACATATGCATAAATAACAAAAAAACAAAGGTATATAATATATTTGTTATTATTGAGTAAATGTGTAATGTTGATTATATATTGTTATTTGTTACTTAATAAAAAATATACGAGCTGAGCCTAATAAGCGAGGCAAGCCTTATACGAGCTTGCTCACGAACTTAACCGAGTCGAGCCGAGCTTGCTTCATTTAATATTCGAACCAAGATTTGTGTTCATGAAACGCTTCATTTAATATTCGAGTCGAGCACGAGCCGAGCTCAAGCTTGCTCGTGAGACGCTTCGCTCACTTAACAGCCCTAGTTATTCCTTTACCTAATGGAATACTCAATCCGTGAACCAAACGAGCCCTAAATAGGTATTACAAAAGAGGTTAAAATATAATTATTATTCAAATTCTTTAGTTTGATAACAACACACATGGTCTAACTGAAATTGAATCAAAATTACTAAAAACTCCTCACATGATTATTACGAGCTTGAAACCCGTGCAATGCACGGGTTAGTTTTTAAAAATGATTGGAATGAAAAAAAATAATAATAATAATTAGTTGATGCATAAATGACAAGAAGAAGAAAAAAAAAAGTTTCAAGTAGGAAGCAGGAGAGAAAAAAAAAAAGGATTGTCAAAGTAAGTCAGGGAAAAAATTTAGCACTGGGAGTACGGCCAGAACATAATCATAAAAAATAAATAGAACCAGATACCAAAATTCTATTCAAAAAAGAGAAATGAATTAAATTAAAAAAATTAAAGAAACCGAAAGTTGGGAATAATTATAGAAACTCAAATAAAGAATAAAAATATAAGATTTATGAATTTCTAAGTAATCATAATGAAAAGTTTCTTACCAATAGAACCTTTCCCAAAACCGCTTATTCCAGCAGAGACAGAAAATAAATTTTTGGTGAAAGCAAATTGGGAACTGTAAGGATATTCCCAAAACCGCTTTTGTCGGTGTGATTCATAGGGCTGGCAAAACGGGTAAACGGATAGACACAATTTCAACCCGTTAAGACCCGTGACCCGATTACCCTATACATGAACACAACCTGTAACATCCCCAGCCCGTTAAGGCTGAGTTTGCCACTTTTATTCTTTTACAACAAAAGTTATTGCAAAGATCTATAAGGTCTATCAGAGTACTTGATTTTAAAGGATACGAAAAATGTATAAAACATTATTCAAGAGATTTTATTACAAGCGAAATTAGAAAAACATTAAACTTTAGTTGCGGAATATCATATCATTACAATAACTTATATGAAAAGACTTTGAAAATTAATAATTATTCCCACCCCATTCCGGCCTCCTATTCCAGCATCCTTTCTACCTGAAAACAAGAAATAAAACTGAATGAGCCCAAAGGGGGCCCAGCAAGTAAAATCCCCAACCATAAATAGTTTTACTCCTTGTTCTCAGTTTTGAAAATCATTTTCGCAAATAAATATAATTCTAGCCATAATAATATCTGTATGTACGGTTGCATCTTCCGTAACATATACATACTATTACATCTAGTAATAGATCATCGTTGTAAATCATCTTTATAAATCATCATCATAATGCATCATTATAAATAATCTTTTGTAAATCATCATAGCATATCATCGTTGAAAATATAGTATCATTTTCTCATAATAGGGCCCATGTACACTATTACCCCTGTGCACGAGGGTTGCGGGTCCTTGTGACCATGGCACTGAACTGTGGCCACAGCCATGCCCGACCGTCAATCAACTCTTTCTTGGTGCACTCAACGGTCTAGTTGATGGAATACCACCTTCTGGCATAGCCTCCTTCAGTGGTTTCGCCTCCATCCGAGTATCGGTACCGAACTCTCATCTTTACTTATCTTAGGGCCAAAAATACTCTCCTCCATACATGTGCCCTCATTTCATAAACATTTATCTCATCTCTTGTACTTTTCTTTGTACTTCTTTTGATGGATCTTAGGGCAACATGCAGGAGGGTTTATCATCATTTTTCTTTCTTATAATCATCATCATGTCTCAACTTTCTTTTCTCAAAATGGAAACCTTTTCAAATATAAACTTGTTGTACTTAGAAAGCATTTAAAGAAATAGAAACTTTCTAGATAATTCATTTAGAAATCCTTCATGTATGCAACATAACTTCATAATACGTAAATAAAATAATCATTTACAATTTACTAAAGAATGAATAAATAGCATGACATGAAGTAACTTTAGAAGGGGTAGTGAATTTACTTACCTCTAGACTGAAGCTAAAAGTGGTATGAAGGAATCCAGTTGCTCCAATATGACTAACACCACTAGTATATTTTTTGAAACTAATTTCTAAAGTCCGCTATCTCTTGTGTTCTTTCTTTCTTGTAGCGCTTGGTCTCGCCCTTTCTCTCTCTGTTCGGAGTAAACACTCTTAGAAAGAAGAAAGACCGAGTAAAAAGCGGAAGAAGGAAGAATATATGCAAGAGATGGGAGAGGAGATGAGTGGTGAAAATTCTGAAGGAGAAGAACTCTATTTATAGGAGAAAATCAAACACTATTCTACCGTCAATTTACAATTATACCCTCATTTTACTATTTCACCAACCCTATACTATTTCACCAACCCTATACTATTCTACCTTCAATTTACAATTATACCCTCATTCTATCTTCAATTTACAATTATACCCTCATTTTACTATTTCACCAACCCTATACTATTCCACCAACCCTATACTATTTCACCAACCCTATACTATTCTACCTTCTTATTCTACCATCCTTATACCTACCATTTACTATCCTATTATTTCACCAATTACCATTCTCTAATTACCACTCTCATAAATTTCCCAAGAATTAAAATCCTTAGCTACAATGGATATTAAAATAATATCATTATCAAAATAATCTATTTAAATAGCTTTGAAAA
>NC_081547.1:15676564-15683080 GCF_901000735.1 Corylus avellana
AAATAGAACCAGATATCAAAATTCTATTCAAAAAAGAGAAATGAATTAAATTAAAAAAATTAAAGAAACCGAAAGTTGGGAATGATTATAGAAACTCAAATAAAGAATAAAAATATAAGATTTATGAATTTCTAAGTAATCATAATGAAAAGTTTCTTACCAATAGAACATTTCCCAAAACCGCTTATTCCAGCAGATACAGAAAATAAATTTTTGGTGAAAGCAAATTGGGAACTGTAAGGATATTCCCAAAACCACTTTTGTCAGTGTGATTCATAGGCCTGGCAAAACGGGTAAACGGGTAGACACGATTTCAACCCGTTAAGACCCGCGACCCGATTACCCTATACATGAACACGACTCGTCTAGCTAAACGGGTTAGTGAGTCTGACACGATTATAACACGGAAAATATCTGGGTAACCCGACACGACCTGCTTAACCCTTTTAAAATAACGGAATCATATCGGGTAGACACGACCCGACACGATTAGCAATTTTCAACTCTACGTTTATGCATCTTTTAACCCCGATTAGCTTTTTCTAGTTCTCTTTCTCTGACTTTAAGTGTCTCCTTTTTGTTTGGTTTGTGCAGAAAATTTACTTGTATTTCAAGGGGAATAAGTGAGATGATTTTGGGGTTGTGATCCAATTGAATGGAGTTGTTCAATGTCGCTGCTTCTCAAGAGGGGTGGCTTAGTATATCCTTCATTCCCTTATTACATTGTTTCTTTGTGATGATTTGTATGAGTTAATTCAAAGATTAGTAATGCTAAAGAGATACTAGGAGTTCAAAGTTTTCACATATCTAGTCTGTTTCCTTGTACGCCTCTTCAGCATAAGTTTTAAAAAGAAAACCAACAAATGGAACCTTCCAAGAGCTGAGAAACAACACTAGGTAAAACTCTTTCAAAGATTAGACATATCGCCATACCGGAGATAGAGAGTGCAGAGAGAGAGAGAGGCACGACTGAGTCGGGCTAACGGAGAAAGAGGCGCAGAGATTCAGAATTTCATATGACCATCGTGACACCATCCACCACAGGGAGAAGAGGTGCAGTGTTGAGATTCAGAGATGAGAGAGAGAGAGAGAGAGCCGAGAGGGAGAGAGAGTCGCTGGCTTTGGGGGGGGGCTGCGATAGAGTTAGAATAGAAAGGAGTTAGGGTGGGCACTTTACGTTTTTTTTTTTTTTTTTTAATTTAAATGGGTCTAGCGGGTCACCCGGTTGACACACCAGGTCAACCCGTCACACATTTTCTTAACGGGTCACCCGGCTGACCCGCTAGATCGACCCGCCAAACACGAATTTAATCATGTCTTAATCAAGTAGACCCTCTACCCAATTAAGACCCGAACCCGATAAGTCCAAACCCAATACCTATTAACTTTGTGTCGGATTTGCGGGTTGTGTCAAAATTGCCAGCCCTAGGTGTGATTTCACTTTCAATTTTAATTTTTTTTTGCAACATGATTAAAGAAAAAGAAATTAATATTACCTTATCAAAGCAACATAGAAGAAAAATAACCGCTCGAGAAATCAATTCCTATTCTTTTCTACATACACAAGCCACAGAATCAAAAGAAAATTAAAATAATCAACATCCAACCACATCTTAATACTAATTTAGATATTAATTATATCAACAAAAACAAATTCGCTTTGGTAGCCTATTTCATCTGCATGCTCTGTCAACCAAACTTCGTTGACAAACACCATTAATAACCCCAAGAGTTGTTCCATAACATCACGTAACTTTAACACAAGAAAAATAGAAGAGAAAGATAGATAAAACCTGTGCGTTTCGTCGTTAGTGGGAGGGAAGATGGATTTTGACGGTGGGTAGCTCGTCGCCGGAGATGTAGGTGGTTCGTCGTCAGCAGTGCTTGGTGTTCATGGTCTCCGGTGGCCGGCCATCGGTGAGGGGAGAGGGAAGAGGAGAGAGAGATTTGTCTGAAAATGTGGGAAGAGAGAGAGTCACGACTCATGCGTGCGTTTTCTAACCTAAAAAAAATTTCGTGAATGGGGGGTTTGGTAATGTTAAATGAATGGGGTTTGATGTTACAGTAAGAAAAAAAAATGCTTTTTTTAAAATATATATATATACACACCTAGCATTTCTCTTGAAAAAATATACACATGAGATATGAATAGTAGGATTATATTGAATATTTTGTGTTCATAACACTTGCTCCGAAAGTATGAATGTATTGGACCATTGGTGAAAATACCTTAAAATCATTTATCTTAAGAAGTTAGGATTGTCGTGGTTGGGTTGGGTATCGTATTTATTTTGATAGTGAGCAACAACATATGTAATGGAAATTAATCTAAGGATTTTTTTTTTTTGTTTAAAAAAATATTTTGACGTGATATAAAGGAGACAGAATTTTAAGGTTTTTTTTTTTTTTTGTGAGAATGTTTTGACTTTTTTTGTTAAGAAAGAAAAAATAAAAAGGGTTAACAAAGAAGCCCATAATCTCTTTGAAATATGTAGGTTAGCGAAGTACAATGCCTATAGAAATTAATTAATTATATACACATGAGATATTAATTAGTAATGGAAGATCTGAATTGAAAATTTTTGAAACATTAGGGGGGTACATTGCCAATTTTTAAACATTGGGGTTCGAATTGAAAAACCTCTGAAACTAGGGAAAAATGAATTTAACCCATATATTTAATATATGGATTATTGAACAAGTATATATATATATAAGCAAGTAAAGTAAAACTATTAAGTTGAGTAATTATGATATAAAAAAAAAAAGAAAAAACGAAAACAAAAACAAAAACAAAAAAACAAAATAGAGCTTATTTAGATATCACACATATGCATTTGATTGTCATCATTCAAAATGATTGTTTGATACAAAAAGACCTAATAACCTATACATAAATACTACCAAAAGTATGCCACCATTGAAGCATACAACTAACTTCATCAAACAAAACTTTTAGTAACTACAATTAGCACAAGTTTTCTATAATGAGTTATAATTTTCAAAAATGTATTTGATTGTCATCATTTTGCATGATTGTTTGATACAAAAAGGTGTTCCAAAATACATGACTTTGCAATTTAGTTTGTGGAATGAGTTGATGAAGTTGCGACTTCTTGAGTTGTGGAAATTGATTGATCTTTGTTTGGAGGCTCTTGAACAATAGTAATGTTGAATCTTTGGTGTGGTCCTCCATTTCCTTCAATCAATGTCACTTTTAGCCGAATAATGAATTCTTGTTCCGAAGAAAGTCTTGCAAGGCATTATATATTAGTAATGGCATCCTATTTGCAACAGTATAAAAGTATAAGAGGTGTGATGAATCATAAAAGTAAAAAATATAAGTAATAAGAAAAAAAAAAATTGAAACAAAGAAAAGTGAAGATGGTTTAATTTTTTTAGCTTATATTATAGCTAATAGTATGTAAAGGAAAAACAAAAAAGAATTAAAAAAATAAAAGAATAAGGAAAACATAAGTAAAAAAACATAAATTCTGTCGAGATAAAGCTCAACATTTCTCTTTCCTTTTATCTTCTTTTATTTTTTAAGCAATCAAAGAATGATAAAGCTAAACTTTTATGCTTTGTTTATAAAAGATATCATAAAAATAAACAAAAAGATAGACATGCAGTACAAAATTTGAATTCAATACTGCCTATATAAGGTATTTTTCCTACAAGGTTTTTTTTTTTAAGATACTTGTTTTGATCAAAAAGAAGAAGAAGAAAAAAAAAAAAAAATCAAACAGTGAGTCCATTCAAATGGACAACTCAATATTTATATAGAAGACATTTTACCTATCTTATACACCAAATAACATGTTCAAATGTAAATCATAAGATTCAATAAAACCTAGAACATAATTTGTGCACCAAATTATATATTCAACCATAGATTAGAATACTCAATATAATTCTCATCTCTTCTATATTATCACATTAGGAACCAAATAGAATCTAAAACACAATCTATAATAAGCCTACAACCCAAAATTTAGAGACAAAAGCAAATCTTTTCAAGTAAACAAAACACAAGAGATAGCTATTATTTTCTCTTTCTTACGCTTTCCAATGAATTGAATCGAACATTTACAGAAACACAAAGTACTTACTTATAAGAAATGAAACATTTAAAAATGACAACAAGGAAAGATAGAGCCTAGATTGGGTCTTGTTATATATATATACCTTAGTGTTGTATAACATTTTCTTTGTTTTGATCAAAAAGAAGAAGAAATAAAAAATCAAGCAGTGAGTCTATTTAAATGGACAACCCAATATTTATATAGAAGACATTTTACACAAGAGGCTCTTTCTCTGGGTATGTCAGTTTTACTTTTTTACAAACTTTTTCTTTTTGTTCCTCAGAGAATTCTCTTTTCCGCGTTGCACTTTTTCTATCACTCTTTTCTAATATGACATACATAACACTAAATTATTACATATATCTCTTTTAATACAACAAGGTACTATTCTTGTATATATATAAACTTACTTGGTTCGGTTGATGTAGAAACTAACATATTGCATGGAAGTGTAACTACAATTTTTTTGTTGGAGAAGATTTGATGTTGTGTAAATCAACTAAAAAGATGGAATAGGCATTTTTCAAGTCAATACAATCTCATACAAATAAAATGTAGTTGGAGAAAATTTTATGTATTACTGATCGAAAGATAATTAAAAGTATACCGATAATGGACAAAGAAATATGCTAGCATGTGTTGTATGGATATTTTTCAAATCAGATAGCACAACAATAAGGTAAGTGAAACATAGAGTAAGCAAATTTACCTTAAAAGGTAACAAAAGTAATGGAGATGATAAGGCCAATAACAATTGGAGACTTGAAGTTTTACGTTAACCTGGAAAAAAAAAAGAGGAAAAAAACATATAATTCATACATTTATTTATGATAAGGAGAATTAAAAAAAAAAAAAAAAATTATCATAGATAAGAGAGTTGCTAAAGATGATCTAATCCTAGGAAACACGATTTGAACTCAACCACTAATGAATAATTATAAGAAAAATTAGTAACAAACAAACCCAACTGAGCAAAAGAGAATGTTTAACACAAATGATATCTTATGATTGATATTGTTTTAATAGTAACACTCAGGGCCGGCTCAAGCCCTAGGCGAAATAGGCCTTGCCTAGGGCCCCCAATTTAATATAGGCCCAAAAAAAAAAAAAAATTAGACAAAAAAAAAAAAAAATTTTTGGACCAAAAAAAATTTAAGGCCCAATTTTTTTTTTTTTTTTTTAAAAAAAACTTAAGGCCTCTAATTATGATAAGTAAGTAATATAAATAAGGCCTCAATTTAAAAAGGCCAAAAAAAAAAAAAAATTCAAAGAAATTTAATGCCCAATTTTTTTTTTTAATAAGACCCCGAAAAAAAAAAATCATCAAAATTTAAGGCTTCAATTTAATAAGGCCCCAATTAATAACTCCATTATAAATTCTAGAAATAATTCAAGAAAAAAGAAAGAAAGAAAGAAAGAAAAAAGGATTTACTATAAATGATGAGAATTTGGTGAGAAATTCATATCATTACAAATAAAATATTATTGACTTATTTCCTATTTTATTATCTAGGGATAGGCAAACATACATCCATAGACATACATACAAACATATATATATATATATATATATATATATATATACACACACACGTACATACTTGTTGAATTCTCTGCATTGACATTCTTTAGTTGTATTGAAAAAGGCATTGGAGACTTCTTGATTTTATCAACAATGTTGAAAAGCTCAAGATGCACCATTGAATATTGTCCCAAAATGTCCTACCTGTCACACAACACAAGAAAGAAACAATAAAATTTGTTGAAAATTGAGATTAAAATTATGTTTGTGCTATTCTCCTGACAGCGGGTAAATCCTGAGCATTGTGAGTAAAAAAGAGAATGAAGCGTGAGGAAATGACCATTTGGGGGTGGTGTTGGTGCTAGCATAGGAGTCGAAGTCTTCTAGGATGCGAGTGATGGCTTTGAATAGGCTGATGGCTCGCATCTTCATGGCCTCCATGATCAGCTACTGCTGCAGCGCTGGGTTTAGCCTCTCAACTTGTTGTTGCTACTACTGTTGCTGTTGCTGGTTCTGCACCACCGCTCCCTCCATCGCACAACTTCGCCGACGGACAAAGGAACTAATCGACTTAACTTGGGAGAACACGCTTCTAATCACTAGCTGGGATGGCACGTTCAATGCACGTGCTTGATCTGTGTTATATTCTACTATAATCATTAATATTATAATTTTAAGGGTTAAATACAAATCTAGTACTTGTAGTTTGCACAAAAATCAAAGAGATACTTGGGTTTTCAAAAATATCACAAATGGTATCTGTGGTTTGCAAATAAACTCACTTGGTACCTCTGTTAACATTCCGTTAGATTTTTTAATGGAATGCAACGTCACCCTTACACGTGGGTGCCACATTGCGTGGTACCTAGGTTTTTGGGTGCCACGTCATTTTTTTTTAAAAAAAAAAAC
>NC_081547.1:15683180-15686729 GCF_901000735.1 Corylus avellana
AACTACATTGTGCTCATAATGGTGAAGTTCTATTTCCAAACGTTCTTTTTCATGATCTGTAAAGTCTTGCGGATAAAACTTGTTTACCAACCGACATATATCATCAATTCTAAGAGATTCACGAGAAACTCGAGGATCAAGAGCTGAGCCGAGAATAAGCAACTCCATTGCATCCTCACTAAACTGGCGATTTAATTCTTGCAATTGAGCATCTATTATGGCACAAAAAATATCCACTCGATAATAATGTTTAATTGTAATGGTGGCTTGTTGATGGCGAGCTCGACCTCGTCTCTCCACATAACAAGCATTCATATCTGGAACATCTATGTTGCGTTTATTGCAAAACGACTTTACATTGGCAAGCAAAATATCCCATTTATCATCTCTATATTGTTGAATACACGTTTTAGTGGATGAAACAAGATGTATGGCACTTAAAATATCTTGAGATTTGGATTGCAAAGTCATAAATAAATGATCAGTAATCTGCATAGTTTCTTTCATGAGATGTAAGATGAATACAAATTCAAATGAAGTCATTACCTGATGAATTGAATCCGCTTCTGCTCGTTGGGAAGAAGTAGTTCCCATATCAATGAGTTTAACAATAACTTCACAAATTGGACTAAATATTTTGATCAAGTTAGAAACTGATCTTAAGTAAGAACGCCAATGAGTATCTCCAGCTCGTTGTAAAGTACGAATTTGATTAAGTCCCCTTCCAGTCTCAATCTCATCAATTTCAATCATGTAAACATTTTCAGCAGCTTGGGCAACCCGCAGTTCTTCAAATCGATTGCATGAGGCACACACAATATTGACAATAGAATTCAAATTGGTAAAAAATTGATGAACACTAATAACTTCTTTTGATGACGCCACTAATGCCAATTGCAAAAGATGTGCAAAACAATGAATGTAGTAGGCATATGGACAATCATTTGAAACCAAAGTTTGCAACCCATTCCACCCACTTCGCATGTTACTTGCACCATCGTTTCCCTGCCCTCGAATATTTTGAATGTCTAGCCCACGTTTAGACAATACAAAATATATACATTTTTTTAGGGTTAATGCTACAGTATCAAAGACTTGAACAAGCCCAAAAAATTGTTCTCGCACAAAATCATTTTTGTTAACAAATCTTAAAACTATGGCCATTTGCTCCTTCATTGACTCATCACGAGCTTCATCAACAATTATGCAAAACTTTACATCACCAATTTCATCACGAATTGCCTTTTTCAATTTGGTTGAAAAAACATGTAAAATTTCTTTTTGTATCTTTGGTGATGTGTAAGAGGCATTTTTTGGAGCTTTAGCTATCACTTCAGCAATCTCTTTATTATATGAAACCGTCAAATCCAATATTTCAAGAAAATTTCCACGATTCTTTGAACCCACACTTTCATCCCGAAGTCTAAAAGCAACACTTTGAAATGCAAGCACTCGAACAACATCAATAGAGGTTTTCAACTGTAATCGATTGTTTGCAATTTGTTATGAAGTGAACTTTTCAAACACATTTTGTATGTGTTGAGACTGGTTCTTCAAGTCGTCGTATGACTTCTCAGCAATTCTGTGAAATGAACTAGGATCTTTTCCTATATGATTGAGAAAAGCAAAATGTTTTCTATCTCTAACTTTCTTCCAATTCCTAAATCCATCTATAGTAAATACACGTTGCGTGGGATGCCCAGATGGCTTACTAAAGGGAAAGCATGGCAAACAAAATGCAGCATCTTTATCACGTGAATATTCAAGCCATGTAGGAAATAGCTGGTACCACGAAGGTTGAAAGCTACGAAGGTGATCTTTTGGTCCAGATTTTGGGTACTTTGAGACATTAGGTCGATATGGACCATTTCTAATGTAAGCTCGTCGAATTTCATCCTGTTGATTAGGATCATAATCCCAAATCGGACGACGCAATCTAGGATCAAATTCCAATGAACTAATATCAAATTCATTGATGTCAATTCTTTGCGATTTGTGAGGAGAATTTTCAGGCATTGGGATATCAGAAGTTGGCGATGACGCATCACCAACATTGGCATTTGAACTTTGTGTATTTTGTTTTTTGATAAAGTCAAGTATTGTATTTGGTTTTCCCATCACCTACAAATAAAATTCTCATCATCATCAATAAATAATAATACTAATAAATTCCCACTTGTCGATGCAAGAGAAGAGAATATTTGTTTGATTCAACACCTTGAAATTCTCACGGCCACTTGCTCACAAGTCACAACAAATGCAATTAAGCAACAAATGAGACAAAAACATGGATTGACACAATACTTTACTGTTCACCCAATGCATTGATACAAATAGTCAAATATTGAAGAAAAAAAATATATTACTTCAGCCTACACAATCTATAAAGTTGCAGTCTTCTCTCTTTACCTTGCACAGTTCACACTTGCACGTTTGTTTCTATTATTTAACCTTTCAATTTGTTTATATTATTTCCATTTGTGATTTGTCTGATTTGAACCCTTTCAAAACAACTAAACAAAAGGGTATTTTTTCTCTTTCTAGAAAGCTTGACAGGTTAATGTTAATGAAGGATGCAAATCTAATTTTTTATTTTAGAAAAAAAAAAATCCACCTTCATTGAAAAAGGAGTCAAAACAGTGGCCCACTGTTTTGATTCCTTTTTCAATCAAAGCAGAGCATTCAGCTCTTTATTCACCACCACAACAATACAAATTATACAATCGGGAGCCACGTCCTCCCAAGATCTATCACAGTCAGAGCGCAGAGCGCAGAGCTTCCTTAGCAAGAAGATGTGCAACCGTGTTTGCCACTCTGTTGACATGAGAGCACTGCCAATGGGAAAAGGAAAGAAGCTCCACTCTGATATCCACAATAATCAGCCCAAAACCACTGTTAATGGAAATCCCAAAGTTAAGAGCATGGCACACCAATTTAGCATCTACCTCAAGCCAAATAAATTGAAAACCCAAGGCTTTGCAAAGAGGGACAGCATGGAGGCTGGCCATAGCTTCGGGCCTTCAGCGACAGCTATGGCCAGCCTAATTGAAGAGGAGTATAAAGGCAAGTAAGTAACCACGGTACGTCAATTGATTCTGAATTGAAGAAGAGTAATTGAAGTTAGGGTTTCAAATTTCAAGAACTTACCTCCGAATCTACTACTTCTCTGAGGGAGGCTGCTGCTGATGCCAGGTGGGAAACTAGGAATCGTTCTTTCAATCTATGGACTTTGAAGGTTAGGTCAATTTTGATTTCGTTGTTCTTGTCTTCTTCTATTTGGCTGGCACAAGCAGTTTCGCAAGCGTGTTGTGGAAATTAGGGTAGATTGAAATTGGGATGAAGGGCTTGAAATGGTTAAGGCCAATATTTTTTTTTTGATATGGAATGGGTAAGGGTCGTAAGGCCCAAATTGTTTTTTGGATTTGGGATGAAGGGCCAAAAATTTTTTGTAAAAGGGCCAGAAATTTTTTTGGCAAGGGGCCTAAGCCTATATTATTATTATTTTACTTTATTACTATTGTTTTTTCCCTTATAAATTTTTTTTTCACA
>NC_081547.1:15686788-15689362 GCF_901000735.1 Corylus avellana
TTTTTATAAAAAAAAATCCATGAAAAATTAACAAAAAGATAAACCAAAAAAATAAAAATTACAGCTAGGGTGGCCGGCCACCCCATTTGGCCTAGGGGTGGTTCAACCACCCCAGGCCGGCCATCTAAGGGTGGCGAACCACCCCCAGGGCCTAAGGGGGTGGTTCGGCCAGCCATTAGGGCCATACTCAGCTATCCAACTATCGACAATTTCGGAAAAGCATTCTTCTCGTCAATCATTGAGATTACACAACAAAAACACAAAAGGTTTTCCCAAAGTCATCCCTCAACCTCTCCAATCCAGCCCACACTGAGCATCCAAAAACAATAACCCAAATAAATTTCTCTAACTCACTCGAAAAGCAAAGAACCACCACGGAAAATTTACCCACCAAAACCTGTACCCATAATCGGTTATAGCCCAAAGGAACCCGTTAGAGTTATCTATTGAAATCTAAAACGAAAGAACCTAAACACATTTCTAAATCAATCAATTAAGATAAACATCAAAGCATAGAACCGGATTCCAACTACCTAAGTAAAAATTTTAGTTCTAATCCAATTGGGTGTCTCCAAATCTTCAAGGAAATGCTCAAAAACCAACTCACCGAAAATCATCAATTACTCAAAACGACTCATCTTTCTTCATCTTCTTTCCTTTTCTCTCAACTACGTCTCTCTCTCGCTTTTTGCTTTGTTCTTCTTCCTCTATTTTCTCTTCTATTTTGTATTTGCTGAAGGCAAGTGGGTGTCTCAAAATCTCTCTCTTTTTTTCCTTTTCTTTTTTCCAATCTCAAAATTTTACCAAAAAAATCCCTCTTTGAAAAATGCTTTGCAGTTGGCTTGTGGGTGGCCGAACCACCCATGGCCCAATGGGGTGGTTCGGTCACCCCCTATGGCAAAACTCAAAAATTTTATTTTGAGGGTTTGACCTTAGGGGTGTCCGAACAACCCCACCCTATCTGTAATTTCTGTTTTTCGGGTTTTTTTTTTTAATGACTTGGCACTCAAAAACTCAAGTACCTTGCAACGTGGCGCCCACGTGTAAGGGTGATGTGGCGTTCCGTTAAAAAATCTAACAGAATGTTAACACAGGTACCAAGTGGGTTTATTTACAAATCATAGGTACCATTTGTGATATTTTTGGAAATCCAGGTGTCTTTTTTATTTTGGTGCAAACCACAGGTACTAGATTTGTATTTAACCCTAATTTTAATATCATAATATACATACATACATATACATACATACATACATATACATGCATACATGTATATATACATACATATATACGTACATACATACTTATACATACATACATACATACATACTTGTAGAATTCTTTGCATTGACATTCTTTTGATGTACTACAAAGGCCTTGGAAGCCTTCTTGATTTCGTTAACAATGTTGAAAAGCTCAAGATTAACCATAGAATACTATCCCAAAATGTCTTGCCTAGCACACAACACAAGAAAGAAAAAATAAAATTTGTTGAAAACTGAGAATGGATTTATGTTCGTGCTATTCTCCAGAGAGCGGGTAAATCCTGTGAATTGTGAGTAAAAAGGAGAATGAAGAGCGAGGGAAGGACCATTTGGGGGTGGTGTTGGTGCGAGCATAGGCGTCGAAGTCTTCTAGGATGCAAGTGATGGCTTTGAATTGGCTAATGGCTCGCGTCTTTATGGGCTCCAGGTTCAGCCTCTCTGCTTATTGCTGCTGCTGTTGCTGGTTCCGCACTACCGCTCCCTCCATCGCACAACTTCGCTGACGGACAAAGGAACTAATCAACTTAAATTGGGAGAACGTGTTTTCAATCATTAGTTGGGATGGCACGTGGTTGATCGGTGTTATATTCTACTATAATTGTTAATATTCTAATTTCAATATTTTTAATATATATACATACGTACAAACATACATACATACATACATAGACATACATACATATACATACATACATGTATATATACATACATACATACATACATACACACACACACACACACACACACACATATACATACATACATACATACGTACGTGCATGTATATATACATACATACATACATCGACATACATACATACATATATACATATACATATGTACATACATACATACATACATACAATCATACATACATACATAGACATACAATACATACATGTATATATACATACATGCATACATACATACATACATACTTGTTAAATTCTCAGCATTGACATTCTTTGGATGTACGACAAAGGCGTTGGAGAGCTTCTTGATTTCGTCAACAATGTTGAAAAGCTCAAGATGCACCCGTTAGAATATTTTCTCAAATTGTCCTGCCTGGCACACAAAACAAGAAGGAAACAATAAAATTTGTTGAAAACTGAGATTGGAATTATGTTTTTGCTATTTTCCCGACAGCGGGTAAATTTTGAGCATTGTGAGTAAAAAAGAGAATGAAGAGCGAGGGAAGGACCATTTGGGGGTGGTGTTGGTGCAAGCATAGGCGTCGAAGTTTTCTAGGATGCGAGTGATGGCTTTGAATAGGCTAATGCCTCGCGTCTTCAAGGCCTCCAGGTTTAGC
>NC_081547.1:15689462-15695398 GCF_901000735.1 Corylus avellana
AAATGAGATTATCAAAAGTTTACCTTGATTACCTTAAACCAACCATAAAATATTAAATGTGTGTATTTGTGTTGGTTTAAAACATTGTTTGAATATGTTAAGACATATATACGTAATGTTGTGCAAATTTATTTAACTCGCAAGTGCACGAATCGATTGTAGTTAATGGATTGCAAGTAAGAGGTCGATCCCACAAGGAATTGTATTCTTGAAAGCAATTTTAAATCTAAATTAATTGAACGCTAACCTAGTTCCAAATTTTGAAAAATTATTGTTTGAATGAAAAATCAAAAGCATAAGCAATTTAATTTGAATGTAATCCAATGACGAAACACTAGGGTTTTAGAATCCGCATTTACAAATTCATAGCAACATAATTCCATGATCTATAATATTTTCCATAGTTCTCACATATAAATTTTGGATTTGTTTTACTATTGCATCAAAGAATTAATCAAAACATCTCATATATCCATACATAACCTAAATCACAAAAGAAATCAAATAAATAATTAAATCATTAACTGTATCCGTAAATCACAAGAAAATATTCAACTTTCATCAAAATATCAATTGTATCCAAAGTATAAATCACAAGGGAAATCCAATTTTTAACAAAGAAAACCAAGAAATCAATTGTATTGAATAATCTTAAATCATTAAGTGTATCATTGAATCACAAAAGATATCCAAGAATTATTCAATCCAATTGTGTTAAAGTAAAACCATAGGGCAATTAAATTATTAAATTGGAAAATATTACATACATGGAATGATGTATTAATCATATGTGAGGCTTCATCTTCAACCTTAGTTGAAGGTTTAACCTCTCATATTATTAAAAGACAAAACAAGATTAATTGAATTCGTAATGGAAAATTGAGTACTTACAAACATGGAATCACAAGTTGAGATCCAAAAGTTAGGAAACCCTAAAACTCTCTTATTTCTCCTCTGAAATCTCGAAATTCGCAGCCTCCCTAAACTAATCTGATAACTATCTATTTATAGACCTAAAACTAGGGTTTTACAAGTTGAATTCGGATAAAACTGCTGCCATATCGGACAGGTGTGCTCGATTGCACACTTAGTATGCCCAAGCGCACTCGAGCATCAATTCTCCTATGCAGTGTACACATGCGCGCGCGATAAACTTTGGATTGTGCATGTATGCACTTGATCACAGTGCGCTCGATCGTAGCATCTTGCGCTCGATCACAACCTCACAGGTCTGTTGGCTACTTCTCTAAAGTGTGCAATTTTCATATAAATCCCACAGTTTTCCTATAGCAACCTACAAAACACTAAAGACACAAAACTAACACAAAATATCAAATAATAACACAGCTAAAGGAATAATAAAAGTAAATTAAATTGTCCAAAGATACAATATTTGGCATATATCACGTAACATAAAATAACAACATTTATTTTAGAACACAAAAAAATAGTGAACATAAAATATAAACCATACTTTGTTTAAAATCATTGTTTAAGACACGTATTTTATTTAAAACAATCTATCTTATTATAAAAACATAATCATAATAATTAAATAGTGTGATTACATCATATATAGCACAAGAACTCAAGAATTATAGGTTTAGAAAATAAATATGGAATAAACATTGTGGTTAAAGGTTTTACCTTGAGAAAACTAAAGAAGAATATCATCAAAATCTTAAAAATCGTCATGGAACATAAGTTTCAAGCTTCACTCAACGGCTTTGTCCTAATGCTTTGGGGGTAAGGTTTTACATACATATAAGTTGTAAGACGTTTAAGGAGGCTTAAATACGAATTTCTAGGGTTTTAGGTGCTTAAAAACGAATTTCTTACACATGAGAATTGATCATAAAAAAGTGAATGATTAATCCTGCTGGGTTGGGATCGATCTTGGACAAACCAAGATCAATCCTAAGAGGGAGGATTGATCTTCCCTTTTTTTTTTTTTTTAAAGAGCCCTAATTTCACATAAAATATATTTGTCTCAAAAACTATGTGCATTTAAAAATGATTTATATTTTTAAAAATAAATTTTATTTTTCGAGGTATAACAACATCACATCAAAATATATATTTTTATAATAAAGAAAAAGATACTCTTGAAAAGTAATAGCAAACGAAGCTATTAAATTTCATCGTAAGTTCATAAAGGAACTTATTTCAAGGTTGAACAAAACCTAAAAATATCAAACTCAAAAACTAAATTAAAATGAACGAACAACTTTGAAATATATATATTTTAAATTTAAATTATAAACCAATCCCTGAACAAACTGACACAATCCAACCAAATTTGATTCTTTTCAACCAGGTTCGGTTAACCGGACTATTTGGACACCCATACGCTGAGCCGCGATGTGTTTAGGATTGCAATTTTGTAATAATAATTTATGTTTTTAAAATTATCTCAAATGGTGTTTAACATTGTGATTTAAAAAACACTTGATTTAAAATAAGAAAAAAAAAACTATGATTTCTATGAGCAGGTTATGGGGTGTTGATTTACAAAAACACGAATTTAAATCAAAATCATAATTTTGTATAACAAATATTAGATAAAAAAAATTATTTTTAACATATTTTAGCAAACATTTTTACAATTTTAAAAAGGGAAATCATATATAAAATCCTTAGGTCAACGCGCTTTTATTAAAAACTCCCTGGGTATTTTTTTTCGAAAATTTAGTCCCTAGGTCACTCGAAACTACTAGAAAACTCCCTACCGTCAATTTTTGGTAACTGCCGTTATTTGAGTTAAACGAACCGTTTCACTTAAGTCCACCTCAGTCGAATTTTTGTATCCTACGTGTTCATATTGGACACGTAGGATATAAAACTCACAGTTTTAGACCATCCAAAACGGTGAGTTTGGCTTAAACTTGAGGGCTTCTTTTTTGAAACCCTCAAGTTTCATATGGTCAAAAAAACAAACCACCCGATACACCTCAAGCGGCAACCCACCGACGCAGACCCCGCCGGCGACAGAACCCACCGACGACAGTACCCACCGGTTAAATCACTCATTCCGTTGTCACTTTTCCGGCTAGGTTTCCGTCAAATCACAATATTTTGAATCGGAAAAATCTGGTTTCGACGAAGGTATTTTCCGAAATTTCTTTGTGGGTTTTGTTGATTGACTGAAATGGAAGCCTTTAATAGTTGTTTTTTGAATTTTTTTGTTGTGTTGGAAGCTTTTGGTCGAAACCCCATCCCCAACTTGTTTTTTGTCGAACATCTGTCCCCATCCCCAACCTGTTTTTTGTCCAACATTTGTCGAATATTGCACTTTTGAGCCAATATTATTGTTGATTGGCAGTGGGTGTGGTCCACCTTGGTTGTGGTCCTGGAATGAGACTGTTGTTTTTTCGTGTGCACTGGCAAGTTTGGTCAAGGGGGATTTTGTCGTGTTAGGCAGAAGGGATTCTATCAATTTTTTTTTTGTGGGGCTTAATTTCCTTCCATTTAATGTACAACTCAACTTGCTCAATATACAACTCACCGTGCTCATTCTAGAAGGGTATGGATGTTCTGAATTTGGAGAAGTCAAATTTGGTGTTTAATTTATCTGTTATTTTAATTTGAGTGTGGCTTTCCCTATATAATACCAGTGTATAATAAACACAAAATGAGATCCCCATTTGGTGTTAGTTAAATGTATCCATCTCAACACAAAATGAGATCCCCATAATCCAAAATACTAAATCTATCCCAAATGAACGACTTGGGTTGATGCTTGTGTAATGTCTATACAAAGATCCATAGAATGTTTTGACTATAAACATACTCTCTTTTGGAAATGTAATTTTTGTGTAATAATTTCATTGGACATATTTATTAGTGTATTGTATGCATTTGTTGATCTTTCCACATATAACAATGGGCGAAAAGTGCACTTTGCACCTATAACATGCATGTGCAAAAGTATATGTTTATTATTACTATTATGTTTTGTCCTTTTTTCCCAAATGAATGGTTGTCAACTATGTCAACCTAACATCCAAAATCAGCTTAAGTTGGGCATCTTGAGTCCAAAACATGCACGTAATCTATTTCATGCAATAGATAGATATTATTGTTTTTGTGTTTTCTTGTATGGACAAACATTTTTTCTTACACTCTTTTATACTTTTCTTACACTTTTTTATATGTTTACAGATATGGCTGTCAATATAATCATGCACCACGGTGGGACAATGACCCATACCCCATTTAAATACATTGGTGGCGACGTCCATGAAGTGAAAGCCTATGATGTTGACTATTTCAGTATGTGGGAAGTGAAAGAGTTGGTTCGTGACTTAGGATACATGAGCGACTTTAGATGTTGGTATAATGTCGGTGATAGTCCACATACTCAAGTGATATCTTTAAATAGTGATGCAGACGTTGTAGATTTTGTAAATATTATGGTTGAGTACAGATCACAAGATGTTCATTTATATGTTGAGCATATGGTGGACAGTGCTATAATGGTAGAGGAGCATTTATTTCTTGAAGCTGTTGAAAGACAACATGGAGAAGGTGGTGGCGGGGTGGGTGAGATACCTAGTACTTCTCGGCATGATGGAGATGGAGAAGGTGGTGGTGGGGTGGGTGAGATACCTACGACTCCCCGTCATGATGTAGATGCAGAAGGTGGTGGCGGGGTGGGTGAGATACCTAGGCCTCCCCTTCATGATGGAGATGGAGAAGGTGACGGGGTGGATGAAATACCTAGGGCTGAAGGTAGTATACTTATTTCTTATTTGTTAACTTAATTGTTTTTCAAATAATATATCATGACAACACTTAGCCTTCCCTTCCCGAATGACTAACAACAAATTTGATTGTTTCTTTTAGGGATGGAGGACATACCTAATGCTGCACGCCAAGATGGAGATGTACAAGGACAAGGTGGAGAAGGTGGAAATTCTCAATCAAGACATTTCAAAAGCCCACGAGTTAAAACTAAGGCTGCCCGTTCTATTACGCCATCCAAGAAACCAAGCGGGGAACCGACCACCAGCCGAGGAGGTACATACAAATTGAAATTGAGTTGGATTCTTATTTTATTTTATTTTATTTATTTTTTTAGAAATAATATTCACCATCAACTAACTTTATGTTGTCACGATTATTTATGGTTTTTTATTAGTTGATTCTTTTGTTTTTGGTTTTTTATTTTAATTTTTGTATATATTTTTTCAGTACGCAGAAGAAGAAGGAGACGGGTTGCTCAACCGGTTTTGCAGGACGAGGAAGACAATCCGAATGTTGGTGCAGACACCATGCCCGAAACTGGTACAAAAAAAAAAGGACGTGGTGGTAGGCCACGGAAGAAGAAAGTGGAAGAGGATATTGATGAAGTTATCAAGGAGTTGTTGACTGACTTCGAAGCAACTGATGGCGAGGATGAGGACCTTTTCTATGATGCTGCTGAGGTCAATAAAGAGAAGGATGGGACGTCCAAATGGTGGGAAAAAGTTGACATTAACATAGGTGATAAAGGAGCCAATTTTGTGGATGAGGAATCTAATGATGAAAGTGATGGTCTTGTAAGTTTGCAAGACAGTGATGCTGGCGAGGTTGGAAAAAAAAAAGGAAACAGTATAGACAGTTTAATCTAAAACATGACTTGAAGATTCCAGTGACGTTTGAATTTGGGGATCAATTTGCAGATTCATATTCCTTCAAGATGGCATTAAAGACGCATGCTATGCATAATGGGTTTGATTACAACTACAAGCACAATGACATGAGTAGGGTCAGTGCAGTCTATAAAGCAGAGCATTGCTCATGGAGGATTCATGCCTCTACTGATGCTACCAAGACTTGTTTTCAAATTAAGACTTACTACCCAGTTCATATTTGTGGTAATCAGTACGAAAACTCCAGATGCGATGTTGAGTATCTTGTTCGTACTTATAAGAAGGACTTCAAGGATGATCCCA
>NC_081547.1:15695498-15700023 GCF_901000735.1 Corylus avellana
GGACCTTCCATGCCATAAACTCGAGCTGCATATCCTTGCATATACTTGTCCATCTTGTAATAATCATCCAAATAATCCTCTGGTTTTTGTTTATGCATGTAAATTGCAGCACAAGCATGTGAGCAAGGGATCCCACTCACCTGCTATCTTCCACATGTGCATGTGCGATGATCTAACCGGACTAAACGCCGTGGCTCGTATATGTCCTCGATCTCAAACTCCAACTCATTCTGCCACCGAGTAATACAATTCCTTGCATCGCTTTTTGACCTCTCCAATTTTTTCTGGATCTTTGGGCATATTGTGTAGTGCGTCGACCGGATTCCATTCCTTTTCTGCTGGAAGCGTGCCATTATTTGCAGACTAATTTCTTCAAGCATAGTCAGTATAGGCTTAATCCTAGCTTCCTTAATCCACGCGTTAAAGCTCTCAGCCAAGTTGTTTAATAACATATCACTTTTGGTTTGGCAGTTGAAAGCATGTCTGGACCATGATGCCTTAGGTACACCACTAAGGTAATCGTGTGCACCTTTCTCCATTGACAATATATTCTGCATGTGATGGTCAAACGCATAAACATTGGCTGCACGTGCAGCCCCCCACAACTCATCCTTCATAGCTTTCCCGGTGTAGCCTTTCGCTTTGAGGTTCGCATGTAGATGCCGAACACAAAAGCGATGCTCAGCATGTGGCAACACAGCCTCAACTGCAATTCCAAGCCCCTACACACATAAATTTATGTTAAATTATATGGAACAACATAAAGGAATAAAAGGAATAAAATAACACAATAAGAACATAAATAGTATTTTACACTAAATACCTTCTGTCTGTCAGACATTATAGTCCAACCAAGTCCGCCTTCTGGCCCGCATAAGTCCTCCAATAAAATGGCAATAAACCACTGCCATGAATCTCTTGTCTCTGCCTCGGCCACAGCAATTGCAATGGGGAACATGTCGTCGTTGCCATCCTTGCCTATGGCACACAACAATTGCCCCCCATATTCCCCCTTCAGATGACAAGCATCTAAACAAATTATGGGCCGACAACCATGTCTGAACCCCTTCTTGCATGCATCAAGACAAATATACATCCTTTGAAAGAATGCTCAATCTCTATGTACGAAAGCACTACTACCAGGGTTGGTGCTGAGTATTGCCAATGCGTATCTCCGTGTGAGGCGATATTGCTTAGAGTGGCTACCAAAAAGTTGATGCAATGCCTCCCTCTTTGCTCTATAGCAACGATCAATAGGAACATTTATCTTAAGGTCTCTCTTCACCCTCTATTTCAATGCATATGGTGTCCAGGTGGGATCATCCTTGAAGTCCTTCTTATAAGTACGAACAAGATACTCAACATCGCATCTGGAGTTTTCGTACTAATTACCACAAATATGAACCGGGTAGTAAGTCTTAATTTGAAAACAAGTCTTGGTAGCATCAGTAGAGGCATGAATCCTCCATGAGCAATGCTCTGCTTTATAGATTGCACTGACCCTACTCATGTCATTGTGCTTGTAGTTGTAATCAAACCCATTATGCACAGCATGCGTCTTCAGTGCCATCTTGAAGGAATATGAATCTGCAAATTGATCCCAAGTTCAAACGTCACTGGAATCTTCAAGTCATGTTTCAGATTGAACTGTCTATACCGCTTCCTTTTTTTTCCAACCTCGCCAGCATCACTGTCTTCCAAACTTGCAAGACCATCACTTTCATCATTAGATTCCTCATCCCCAAAATTGGCTTCTTTATCACCTATGTTAATGTCAACTTTTTCCCACCATTTGGACGTCCCATCCTTCTCTTTATTGACCTCAGCCGCATCATAGAAAAGGTCCTCATCCTCGCCATCAGTTGCTTCAAAGTCAGTCAACAACTCCTTGATGACTTCATCAATATCCTCTTCCACTTTCTTCTTCCGTTGCCTACTACCTTGTCCTTTTTTTGTTGTACCGGTTTTGGGCACGATGTCTGCACCAACATTAAGATTGTCTTCCTCGTCCTGCAAAATAGGTTGAGCAACCCGTGTTCTTCTTCTTCTGCGTACTGAAAAAAATATATAAATAAAATAAAATAAAAAACCAAAAACAAAATGATCAACAACCACAACAATTCACAAATGATTGATTATATTACAACACAATATAATAAATGTGACAACATAAAGTTAGTTGCTGGTGAATATTATTTCTAAAAAAAAAAAAAAAAACTAATAAGAGTCCAACTCAATTTGTATGTACCTCCTCGGCTGGTGGTCGGTTGCTTGCTTGCTTTCTTGGATGGCATAACAGAACGGGCAGCCTTAGTTTTAACTCATGGGCTTTTGAAATGTCTTGATTGAGAATTTTCACATTCTCCAGCTTGTCCTTGTACATCTCCATCTTCACGTGCAGCATTAGGTATATCCTCCATCCCTAAAAGAAACAATCAAATTTGTTGATAGTCATTCGGGGAGGGAAGGCTAAGCCTCATGGTATATTATTTGAAAAAAATAAACAAATAAGAAATGAGTATACTACCTTCAGCCCTAGGTATTTCATCCACCCCGCCACCACCTTCTCCATCTCCATCATGACGGGCAGCCCTAGGTATCTCACCTGCCCCGCCACCACCTTCTCCATGTTTTCCTTCAAGAGCTTCAAGAAATAAATGCTCTTCTACCGTTATAGCATTGTCCACCATATGTTCAACATATAAATGAACATTATCTAATTTGTAATCAAACACAATGTTTACAAAATCTACAACGTCTGCATCACTATTTAAAGATATCACTTTATTATGTGGACTGTCACCGACGTTATACCAACATCTAACGTCGCTTATGTATCCTAAGTCACGAACCAACTCTTTGACTTCCCACATACTGAAATAGTCAACATCATAGGCTTTCACTTCATGGACGTCGCCACCAATGTATTTAAATGGGGTATGGGTCATTGTCCCACCGTGGTGCATGATTATATTGACAGCCATATCTGTAAACATATAAAAAAGTGTAAGAAAAATATAAAAGAGTGTAAGAAAAAATGTTTGTCCATACAAGAAAACACAAAAACAATAATATCTATCTATTGCATGAAATAGATTACGTGCATGTTTTGGACTCAAGATGCCCAACTTAAGCTGATTTTGGATGTTAGGTTGACATAGTTGACAACCATTCATTTGGGAAAAAAGGACAAAACATAATAGTAATAATAAACATATACTTTTGCACATGCATGTTATATGTGCCAAGTGCATTTTTAGCCCATTGTTATATGTCAAAAGATCAACAAATGCATACAATACAGTTATAAATATGTCCAATGGAACTATTACACAAAAATTACATTTCCAAAAGAGAGTATGTTTATAGTCAAAACATTGTATGGATCTTCGTATAGACATTACACAAGCATCAACCCAAGTCGTCCATTTGGGATAGATTTATTATTTTGGATTATGGGGATCTCATTTTGTGTTGAGATGGATACATTTGACTAATTGTATCTCATGAGGGTTTCGGCCTTGCTTATGTACCTCTTGGATTCTCCTCTTCACATGGCCTAGTAATTATGCAGTTTATTATTACATATTACATATTATGCAGTTTATTCTACACCGGTATTATACAGGGAAAGCCCCACTCAAATTAAAATAACAGATAAATTAAACACCAAATTTGACTTCTCAAAATTCAGAACATCCATACCCTTCTAGAATGAGCACGGTGAGTTGTATATTGAGCATGGTGAGTTGTACATTAAATGGAAATTAAGCCCCACGGAAAAAATTGATAGAATGCCTTCTGCCTAACACGACAAAACAATAATTAACCAACTTGCCAGTGCACACGAAAAAACCACTGTCTCATTCCAGGACCACAACCAAGGTGGACCACACCCACTGCCAATCAACAATAATGTTGGCTCAAAAGTGCAATAAATTATACACAACATTCCAATACAAGCTCTCAAAGGTGTATAAAGTAATCCAACAAATGTTTGACAAAAAAGTTTGGGGATGGGGTTTCGACCAAAAGCTTCCAACACAACAAAAAAATTCAAAAAACTACTATAAAAGGCTTCCATTTCAGTCAATCGACAAAACCCACCAAGAAATTCCGGAAAATACCTTCGTCGAAACAAGATTTTTTGATTGAAAATCTTATGATTTGACGGAAACCTAGCCGGAAAAGTGACTCCGGAATGAGTGATTTAACCGGTGGGTACTGTCGCCAGTGGCCTCTGTCGCCGGTGGGTTTTGTCGCCGGTGGTTCTGTCGCCGGTGGGTTCTGCGTCGGTGGGTGGGCGCTTGAGGTGTATTAGGTACTTTTTTTTTTTTGACCATATGAAACTTGAGGGTTTCAAAAAAGAAGCCCTCAAGTTTAAGCCAAACTCACCGTTTTGGATGGTCCAAAACGGTGAGTTTTATATCCTACGTGTCCAATGTGAACACGTAGGATACAAAATTCTACTGAGGTGGACTTAAGTAAAACGGTGCGTTTAACTCAAATAACGGAAGTTAACAAA